>NW_026047583.1:32320966-32620966 GCF_023864345.2 Schistocerca serialis cubense | reverse complement strand
ATTCTTGTGATTTTGTGGATATCGACAGGAGGAAAACACATAAAATCATTTCTTTTTCACGTATGGTTACGCACAATGAGACAGGGATCGCTTAGGAATCCGTATTTTGCCGTACCTAACTGCTCTGTCCACAAGGAAAGCACATCAAGTGGAAGTGAGTCACCGCCGGGTGACTTCTCGCGGCAGGTTACATAAAGTGCTCACAGCAGTATCTGCACGCGGTGCCTAGCTTTCGAGGTAAGGGCACTTCCAAGAAGAGTTAAACGAACGACAAACTGCAGCATGTAACATTCAAAGTAGCGTTTCATCATTGCACGAAGCAATTAGTGATCACTGACCATTTCACGTGGGAGAAGCACGTGGTGGTCGATTTCCGCTGCTTAGGTTACATGTCAAACATCGCCGTGGTCAGAAATAGTGAATACGGGAACACGAACAACCTGGCAACATAGGCCCAGATGGCGCATCAATTAGCTACAGCGCGCTGTAAAATTCGAGCAGAAACAATGATGGTAATTTGCTATCAACTTTTTCTGACGCAACGGACTGACTAAGAACTTGCCAAGTTAAATAAAGAAAGCTTTAACGAGACTCTAGGTCGTGAAAGATGGCTGAAGAGGTAGCGGTGGTTATAATTTTTATTTTATTTAACCCTTTCAGATTCTATGGCTACATTTGTGAACATTAACTTTTACTGTGTTTCAGCTGCAATTGAATTATTTTTTCCCAATGGAAACCTCACGTACACATTGGTGAAAGTTCAAGCTTTTCTACACGCACAAGTGCTGCCAACTGTTGGGCGTCACTATCAAAATGCAGCAAGTCAATGTAGCAGTGCGCAGCAGCTTGTGGCCACCAGAATACATGGAAATGGTTGGTTCGCTACATTGGATTGTACAACTGAATATTGTTATTTTGCACGGTGATTACTGAATGATAATAGAGAATATATTGTAAATAATTATTTTTGTCCATAAAATGAAGCCAAGTCTACAAACCATGTTTTGAAAAGTGGTACATACTTTTATATGTATCTTGCATTTAAAATCATTAAAAATCACCTAAGAGCATTACCACAAAGCAAAATTTTCCTCGCACGCGAAAAAATTCAGGCTTGAAAGGATTAAAGTGAAATATGCGTCCATAACTACTCTTACTGTCCACAGGGCGTGAAAGCATGATAAGATTACATACAATACGCTTCTCTCTTTCCACTTCGGTGTTTTTCTCAATCCAAATTCACAGTAGTCTTACCTTAATTATAATCGTTTTCAGAATTTTCTTCTCTCCCGCGCTCCATTAAAAGAGGTCTCAAACTATGTAAAATACAGAGGTGTCTACACATGCAAAAAAAGGACAGAACACAGAAATCGATGTGAGGTGAAACGTGGGTTATGCTGTCACACTGGCAATAAATTTCAGCACAATTATGACTAACGCCACATTTCGCACCTTCTGACATCTCTGCGATGGGGGTTAGAACCGCGACCCACAGCGTTGAAATCGCGCGGGTTTCTTGTGGGTGGCAGAGGAAAACATTCCAGACACACAGCCGCCAGGAATAGACACGGAAAGACCTCAGGCGGTGGCATACATGGTGCCAATGAAACCACCCCTTCGTAAGGGGGCGTTGATTCCCACACATTTCGCAGTAGAGAAAGTAAGTTCGCTGTGTGATGTGCAAGAGGACGATGTTCTTAGAGATCTGTGACACTGCTGACATCTCGTGGACGATTAAACGCTACTATGAGGACACCGTTGAGTCCCCAACGAAATTTCAGCGTCTTCCGAAGCGGCAAACGGTACTTACGGTACTTCAGCCCTTCTATTTCGCGACCCCCGGTGGCGTGATCACGAAGGAGTACAAGGCTGACACATGCGTGAATAAAATGGCAAAGAGTCCCTGTAAGAGCGCCCAGTTCGGCAGCACCCTCCGCGCCCACATTTGTTGAGGACGTTAAAAATGTACCCGCTGTTGCTCTTGCGCGGAGTACTGCGTCAAAAGCTGTTTCTGTTCACGTACATTTTTGAAGTGCTCAATAACGACGGTATACAGCACCGAGGGTGTTGCCAAAGGATGCTTTGCATTATTCATTCATGAGTCATTGTCGCACCACTCTGTCATCACGCCACAGGAGGGTGGGAAACAGGTGGGCTGGAAAAGACCATGGTGGTGTCGAGAGGGAGCCCTAGGAACACATACTACAGGAAGCTATTGGCGGTCCTTCAATGGAGTATCGAGTCGGATCCCAGCTGGTGTACCCAGTTTCAGGCGGTGTGCAAACAATCTGAACTGTTGGTTTTCAAAAAATGGCTCTGAGCACTATGGGACTTAACAGCTATGGTCATCAGTCCCCTAGAACTTAGAACTACTTAAACCTAACTAACCTAAGGACATCACGTAACACCCAGTCATCACGAGGCAGAGAAAATCCCTGACCCCGCCGGGAATCGAACCCGGGAACCCGGGCGCGGGAAGCGAGAACGCTACCGCACGACCACGAGCTGCGGACGAACTGTTGGTTTTAGAACAGGGTTGAGTGATACGGGTGAGTACGCATCTGACAGACAGTGACTGCGTAACTAGCCAGAAGCTGCCTTCGTCTAACCTGCAGCGATGGGGCACCGGCCTCCGCCAGGAGGCTGTCAGCAGGACTCATACGGACGGCCCCCGCCCCTAAGCGCCCGCCAGTGTGGCGAACAGGATCCAGCAAGCTCAGTCAGCATGGTCGCTGCTGCCGACCCGTAGGCAACACATCTACAGTCCAAGTGGGAAAAAATCAGTACTTTGCAAAATCTCACATGGACTTCCTATGGAAGCAGAGAACATTTAGCTTCTTCTTGCAAGTTGTCTTCAGCAGGCAGATATGTAGCAGCCAAGTTAGCGTCCTGTCAAATAAATTACCTACGAACTGAAAAGTTTCAACGACTCCAATTAACTGGTCAACAAGATAAATTTCTGGGTGCGGGTGCACAGCCCGGTGTCGGCAAAATTGCAGATCTCGTGATTTTACATGGAAATCTGACAGCCCTGATTCAGGGTCAAGTCATGTGCTCTCCAGACGGCCCTCTGAAGTTAGCACAGTTGCGAAGTGATGCAGAGGCACAGTACTGGCAAAGGTCCATGCTGTGGCTCAAACATTTACAATACCACTGATGGCCATAGCGAACAGCATTACGCTCAGAACCAATCGCTGAGGAAACTCTTTACCTGTCTGTATTGGTTGCTGAGAACTGAGCCTACCCAGACACGAAAATGTCGAAGAGATAGGAAATTCTGGATAAAAATGGAAAAACCGCCACAGGAATCCCACCCAAGCAGTGAGATGTAATGTCATCTGGTGGTATCGCATGTCTTCCGCAGGTCAAAGAAGATAGCAATCAGATGGCGATGAGAGAAAGCATTGCGCACTGCAGATTCAAGACGAACCAGATGAGCTGTGGTGGAGTGGAATGCCCGAAAGCAACTTTGGAATCGTGATATAACCCCTCAGGTTTCAAGACACCTGCAAAGATGGCGGTTGACCATACGTTCGATTAGCTTGCACAGTCCATTCGTCAGAGAGATTGGCCAGTAGTTAGTTAAAATATGTGGGCCCTTTCCCAGATTCATGACAGGAAT
This sequence comes from Schistocerca serialis cubense, assembly GCF_023864345.2. Classification (NCBI taxonomy): domain Eukaryota; kingdom Metazoa; phylum Arthropoda; class Insecta; order Orthoptera; family Acrididae; genus Schistocerca; species Schistocerca serialis. The sequence continues at coordinate 32,617,344 of NW_026047583.1, read as the reverse complement.
AATAATACCTTCCTGCCATTAAGAGTAAAATTCTCCTTCACGACAAATATGATTAAAAAGCCCAATGATATGTTTCAAGCTGTCGGCACACAGGCGTTTCAACATTTGGTTGTGGATTTTGTTGGGTCCAGGGGCCGTATCTCGACACACTGCCGAAGCACTGCGAAGCTCCCATTCATTAAAAGGGACATAATAGGATAGAGACCCACATGTAGCGGGTGGCGCTCAATGAGGTGGCCGGCCGGTGTGGCCAAGCGGTTAATGGCGCTACAGTCTGGAACCGCGTGACCGCTACGGTCGCAGGTTCGAATCCTGCCTCGGGCATGGATGTGTGTGATGTCCTTAGGTTAGTTAGGTTTAAGTAGTTCTAAGTTCTAGGGGACTGATGACCTTAAAAGTTAAGTCCTATAGTGCTCAGAGCCATTTGAACCATTTTTTTCATTGAGGTGTTTCCGGCTCATGAAATGAGGATGGTAATTACTGCCATCGGACACTTTGGCGAAGTGTGCCGCAAAACATTCGGCAAGTACCACGTGATCAGTGCAGATTACCACTGACATGGATGCCAAGAACTACTTGTGTCGTGGATGGCCGCAAATGCGGCGGAGTTTAATCCATACTTGTGACGATGGGGTGTGGCAACGCATAGATGAAACATATTGCTCCCAACACTTCTGCTCCCTTTTCCATCTTAAAAACGACGCACTCTCTCGGAGTCTCTTCAATGCTATTAAATTATCCATACAGCGGTGGTGAGTGTGCCGTTGAAGCGCTCTGCGGCGTTCCCTAACAGCTTTCGCTATATCTTCAGAACGCCATGGCACCAGCAGTCGTCGTAATAAGCAGCTGTAGTACGGTATCGTTGCTACTGCATCACGAATGATATATCAATAAAATCCTGTACCACTTTGTTGATATCCGTCGCACGACAGACTGCAAAAGTGGCTGCAGAGGAGAAAGCCTACCAGACATCTTTCGGAAATGACCAACGTAGAGCATGTTCCAGATGTATCTGAGTGGAAACAGAGAGAACGATAGGAAAATATACTTGTATGGATATGGTGTCTGTTCCTAAGAGTCCCGGTCGGGGCACACATTTTCACCTGTCCCTGTTGATATACATCAACGCCCGTCAGCGGCTGAAGGTATTAATATATAATTTCGTGATAGGAAAATGGTTGTTATCACAAAGATCGCCATGGACGCGCCACTGAAAAAGGGTAAGGTGTTGGAGCTGCAAACCGTGCGATCAATAGTTGAATATGTTCCATGGGCCCCACTGAAATGTGCTGCAGCTCCAGTTTTGAGTAGGCAGACGTCCAATTCTGAAAGGAGTTGTTCTGGTATTCGGCCTCTGTAAGACAGTGTCACTGTTCAACAGAGGATCATGGCCATTAAAATCCCCCAGTTACGGGAAAGGGGGAGGTAGTTGTTCCACTGATTAAAAGACCTCGTGATAATGGAAAGGTTCGTCTGGGGTATACAAACATCACAGATTGTCATCCGAGCTGACAGGTAGACACTAACGGCCACGACCCCTAGTTCAGTGGCAAGAGGCAGCTGTTCACTGAAGATATTAGAACGTATGAGAGTACAAACCGCTCCGGATTGCTACAATAGGGTTTGTAAGTTTTTAGAGCAAGGAGATGTGTTGCCGTAAACTGTGTATCTTTATGTGCTACTTCAACTACGGAGTAAGTAGGCATTAAATGACAGAGTTCGGTCAGATGGCGATAGCTGCCGTTACAGTTCCATTGAAGGAGCTCGGAGTCAGGTCTGAGAAAGTGGCGAAGGTGTGATTACTTTGCTACCAGGTCTCGGTCCGCTGTCAGTGTGCACAGGCTTGACCTCTGTAGGGATGGATCTTGAGAGGGAGTATCCTGACGACGCAAGAGGAAGATTAGGCATATCTGGCCGTACCGATGGTGTCTGGACCACCAGTGCTATATGTGTAGGGGGCATGGGAGGTGACATTCCCTACCACAACTGTGGGACAGGCCCTGGAATACGACCAGGGCCAGGAGGCGTCATACGAGACCTTGTTATCGCGAAAGGTATGGACTATGAAAGATTTCATCTCACTGATATAGTCTCAAATTTTGCGATTGTTGCGTCAAACTTTTTCTTTGCATCTTGACAAGACATCCGGTCAAGTGTTATATACTCTTGAATTTTCTTATCCCGCTTAAACACAGCATTGTAGTCTATTAGAATGGGGAGCGGGTTATGCGAAGGGTATCGTTCCAGAAAGTTGATACATAGAGGAGGTTGGTCACAAGGGCTGCTCTCATGGGACGCTCGTCCACATGCCCGATATATAGGCTCATTAGAACAGCGGGAGGACACGAGTTCGAACCTCTGACACTTAAAACATTGCATCGGTGGAGGAAAATAAGGTCTGACATCATACTATAAACCGTGACCTTAATCTTCTCAGGTAAATGTTGCTGTAGAAGGATGTCCACTCTATTATTCTTGGATCCTTTCTGGATGCGGCGAGCAAGATGGACTCCACGCTGCGCCAGATTAGTATGCAGCTCGCCATCAGCTTGTGGCTTTAGGTCCCGATGGAAGATAACACCTCGACTTTTAGTGGGTTAAATATGAGGGGAAATGATGACTGGTATGTATCTCCTAACTTGACACAGGCCTGAAGTGCCCGTGATTAGTTGGCGTGCGATGTTTTGATCAGCAAAGATGTATTTCTCCTCTTTTCTATTTTTGCAACCTCCCCAAACTGATCATCAATATTGGCAACGAAAAACATCGGCTTCGTTGTAGCGAAAGACTCGCCGTTAGTTCAGGAACTAACGAAGACCTCGATACTCGGCACCGCACCAAGGCAAAGCCCAGCCGCCACAGTAGCCGTTGCCCGTTGTTCCGCTGCCCCGAACTTGACAGGCACGCACTCACTGGCCGACACAGGGAGGTTACAGCTCAGGCACTGTCAGTGCGACTCCTGTGTTGTTTGGGGGCTGCCACTGAGAGGGTACGTGACAGCCCCACCACGACGGACTGGCCACTGCGCTGGATTTCGGGTGCAGAGGGAGATCCACTTGATTGGTGGCTGCAAAAGATAGCAGCGCGTAGTGGAGAGTTAACGCACCACAGTAAGGCGTCTTTCCCCAAACCGCCCGCACTTCTGCAAAATTTGGCAAGTGCAGGTCAAACCCAAAATGGGGAGCAGAATGTTGAAAGCCAAAAAAGGTGAGGGGTAAAAGCGATAAAAAAACGAAAACCTTCGGAAGTCCAAAGAAGTCCAAATACCGAAGTAAAAACTTGACCAAATAAAGAGACGCCCCTTACAACACGCAAGGAACGGCCGCCGGTCTCTTCTAGCCCCCGATACCGCTGAGGAGTATTATCCTGCATTTTTTTGTTTTTATTTTACTGTGTTGTGTGTTCATAAGGGACGAGGATTGTGTGGCGCTAAGTCACTGATGCAGACGTCCAACAGAATAAAAATCAAACAAAGAAACAGAACTTGGAAATGGGTGCCTCCATACAAGTGTCTCTAAATGAATGATACAGTGCACGGTCTATGCCATACCATAAAAAAATAGAGGAGGAATTCTATTGCCACAATTACGACAAGCTTAGAAGCACCAGCGATCAGGAAATTCTGCGCTAATAAAAGAGCAGGCCAAATACCCTTCCGTTCTGGAAACACGTACGATTGCCGCATGGCAATCGGGTATAGAGAAAAGATGAATCGACGGAAGAGACGTGTGATCGGATAAATCCGGAAACTGGCTATGGAAATGAGACGAAGAAGCGCTGATTTTGTTTAACCCCTCTAATCCAACAAGTTGTCTACCCTGACAGTCAGACAATCGTTGGCAACTGGCCCAGCACAGTAATTCGGTATTCTCGCGGTAGTTGTCTGTGTTTCAGGACTGAATACAGAATGACTCTTGCGGAGGATATTTACAAGTCAACGAGTTCTCAGGTTCAGGTCCACAATTAATCACCTGTCGCACTCGCTTCAATGTTATCTTCGACGGAATTGTGTAGACACAGCATCAGGAATAGGGAAAACCTACGCATCGCCGAGCACTGTTTTAAAATGACAGACGTTTCTGGATACGGCAGGAGCGCCAGTCACGGGCGTATCAGCTCTCTCCAGTTGAAAGGACGCGATTCGGCCGGGCGGCGACGCGCATTAATTCTGGCAGATAAGTTTATCTGGCGCGGGTCGAGCCACGCCCCCCGCGACTCGTCGGCGCCGCTCCGTGCCCCCTGCCTCTGCAGATGAGAGCGCCACTGGCGAGGACGTCACACGCGACACCACTCGCGGCACGCCAGCCGGAGCGCCACTAAATGCTGCGCTCGGAGTGTTACACACACACACAGCAGGCGGTCGCGATACTAGTAGCTTACGAGATCGCAGTAAATCGCTCGATACAGTATGTTCTCACTTGAATTCTGCGACTTGGTGGCTTAATGGTAGTCGGCGCAGTAGCTCAGCGTGTTCAGTCAGGGAAGTGTAATAAAAAAATATATTAATAAAGCAAAAACAAAAGTAATGGCATGCGACAAAAAAGATCAGGTGCAAGTTCATGTAGGCAATGAACTGCTTGAACAAGTTGATAAATTTACTTATCTGGGCAGTAATATTACCAGGGATGGAAGGAGCAAGGCGGAAGTGAGAAGTAGAATTGCTCAAGCAAAGGCTGCTTTTAACAAGAAGAAAAACATCTTAAAATCTAAGAGCATCAGCCTTGAAAACAGGAAAAGATTTTTGAAATCATATGTGTGGAGTGTGGCATGCTATGGGTGTGAAACATGGACTCTCGGGACAGAGGAAGACCAGAAGCTAAATTCTTTTGAAATGTGGTGCTATAGACGCATGCTCAAAATAAAATGTGTCGACAAGGTCACAAACGAAGTGGTTCTGGAAAGAGCAGGTGAGAAGAAGCTTCTGGAGTTTCATTGTTAAAAGAAGAGGGCAATTTACAGGCCATCTATTAAGACATAAAGGACTCCTGAACACAATCATAGAGGAATATGTCGAGGGAAAGAGACCAAGAGGAAGACCACGACTGAGGTACATGGATCAAATCGTGAAAGATTTGGGATGTAACACCTATAAAGAAATGAAGAGAAAAGCTGAAAGACGCACAGAATGGAGACAAGCTGCCATTGTAGCTGTTGCAAACCAATCCTTGGATTGACCACTACAGAAGAAGAAAAAGAAGATATTGTGTGAAATTCATCACGGCAGAATTTGAAAGACGTACAGAAACACTGACGAAAAAAGGCCGAATAAACAGATCGAAAGAAAGACGATAAAAGAAATTGGTAAAGTGGCAGACTACAGATTCGAAGCTCTCGAGCTTGATCCCCGATGAGTCCTAGGATTTTTTCGGGTACTTACCACTGCTTTCACTTCCGGCAATGTTTGTTAATGTGAAAAATGTCGACTTGCAATGCCATTGGGAATCCACCTTAAACTTTAGGTTTCCGTATAAGGTCGGAGGATGCCCCACGCATAAAAGGCCTCCAACAAGACAGCGCCTAGTAAATTACCGTGGTGTTCAAAAGAACTTTCGTGTTGATGACAGCTTCACTTACTTACCGCCTATGTAACCTTTATGAGTATAACATCGGTCAGTCAACTCATACAACTGCCTGGGAGTAACGATGTATAGGGATATGTAGTAAGCTCAGTGGCAGGTAAGGAAGGTGGCAGACTTTACTTCACGGCACCATACTGGAAAACTGCTGTCTGCCCAAAAAGTAGGCGCCTTACAAATCACTTACGCTGGCCGAGCATTGCCCTGTTGAAAAACGGCACTACGATGCAGCCACGCGAGGATGCAGGATGCCCGTAATGTACCGTTACGGAGTCAAGAGTTCGGTCAATCAACAATAACCGTGACCCGAAGTGGTATGCGGTGGCTCCCCATACCGTGATGCCAGGAGTAACAGTGTAGGGCCTCTCCAAAGCATTAGAGGAATGGAACCTCTCCCCAGATCACCGACTATAGTCACCCGGCGTTGTGCGGAACCCCCACCAGTCGCTGACCACAATACATTCATCTGCAGTGCGAGCTCTCCGGTTACGGCACCACACTAAAAGCAGCCGTTTGTACTGTGGTGGTGACAATCAAATGATCGTATGGCATTGCTGGTCGGGGGGTCCCGTCCGGGTTCGGACGCCTTGTAGCATTCTTACGACGGTTCGAACTTTAATAGTGGCAACTATTTATTTACAGCTCATACAAAACAGATCGTGTTTCAAAGTTTTATTGACCTTCAAAATAGTCACCAACGTTGTGTATAACCCGTTGACAGAGATGTGTAAGTCGTAGGATACCCTTAGCAGTGCGAGTTGTGTTGACAACTCGAGCGGCTCGGTCTATTGGCCGACGAATTTGTAGCAGTTCTGAAGCGAATGCCGTGAAGTGTTTCCTTTAGAAATCGAGTTGAACTTACGAACGCTTAAGACAGGCGAGTACAGCAGGCACTTGGCAGCCCCATCAGTGGAACAAACCAGTAACAGCTTGCACTGTACGTGCTTGAGCAATGTCCTGCAAAACGATGGTCAGGTCCTGCAGAAAGTGTCATCACTTCTGTCTCTATGCTGTTCATTTTTGGAACACATCCTACGACCAGCTGGGAGTCCATTACTTTTTCTTCTACAGCAGGTAGAGATGTGATGAGGTTGCAGTGTGTTTGGCGCGCAGTACGGCGATCCTCCCCTGTGATGGTAATAAGAAGTCGTCCACCGGAACCTTGACTACGAGTACGCCTGCCCTCACGTTCCGATATCGGGCCTCTCTCACATCGAAATTTCCCGAAACATACAGGATACTGCACGATTCGACCAGCCGGCCAAATGGAGACCCCACAATGAGCCCCTTTCAAACTCTTTCAGGTGCTGATAATGCTGTCTCACACGAGTAAGCGGTATCTCTGTATCACTCGAAATCTGACACTGTTCAGGTCCCTCACATACCCTACCAGGCCTGGCAGCAACACTAAAAAGGAACAACATCCGATCGCGTCTTCTGCGTGCTTTTGTCACGCAGTGTATATGGACCATCTTGTTCTTACACTACTCATCCATAAAGTGGATGGTCTATAAACGTTGCGTATCATCCACCCCAGCCGCCAACCTTTAGATTTTTCCGTGCATTACCATCTGCAGCAACTCGCTTCCTTCCTGTTCCGGCAGCTTTTCTAAGATCGTTAAGCCACGTTCATTACGTGTTTGAATCTTTTTTTTTTTTTGCCATCTGAAATAATGACGTAAATATGGCATCGCAAGCTTGTGAATAAATGGTCACCTTAGTGCGGGAGACTGGTTAGTCAAATAGGAGCAGTCCTTCAAATCCGAAACACATTATTTCCCCATGTTACCGTTAAATCCTGTTTGTGCAAAAAGTTTCACATACATTTTCATTTCAAAGAAATAGAATTGTATGTTCCCTTAAACAGTCACAAACATTCTTCCCGCAGGCGCTGGAGTGTTTTAGCTTTATTTACAGCAATGAAGAATGCTATATCGTTCACGAATGACATTTTCTGAATGCTTGGTTCTGCTAGCAGTGGACTGACGACAACGATTGCATGATGTGATGACTCGAAATATGCAACGTGATGGATCAACAGAAGCATCATATTATCGGCGTTCTAAATCCGCAATAAATTTTGAGGAGGAATAGTATTTACTTGTCGGTAATTTCCTTTAGAGCAGAGATGAAACACATTATACTGCGGAAGTTGCTCACACAAGCAAACGGCAGTCTTGACTCCAGCCTGATAACCGGATAACGGAGACATCACTGTTTTCAAACGGAACGTTTCAAATTGGCTAGTGTTCTTACTTGTTTGCGTCAGTCAACGCACGGTGTGTGCATGATATCCTAACGACTGCCACTATCTCTGGCGTTCTTTTGTGGTCAGACATATACATTCACTGCTACAAGTTAAATAATTGCACAAAAATTATTTACTGTGTCTCAGTTGGAAACATTGCACGAAAGCAACATGAAATGAAGTGGTCATGAGATGCAGTTACGTAAGACAACTACTCCGTCGTAATCACAAGATACTGAATCATTTCTCCTTACGTGTTTCGCTCTTCAAAAGATATGAATCTGAATCGATAAAAAGAACCTCGTATCAGTTATTTATACCAAGTATCACCGCAACCTCCACCCTAGTTTCGATACGATGACGAGATGTGTCACTAAATAACTACTGCGGCGGTATAACAATCTTGTGGCGAAGCAAGAAGATGGTACGGTCATTGTGGTACTCAATCTTGCGATATTTCTACTCAGACGTCGAGTGACTATCCGTTATCTGCATGAAAAGAAACTGAATACAAACTCAAAGGAGTGCAAAACGTCATCAGTTAAAAGTATTACCGAATTCGACGATCCCTTATCGGCCAAAGAAATTCAGAGAGCAAAACATCGAGTTTTAGAGCCACAGTTTCCCAGGAAAAAAAACCTGTGTATCCATCAGCTTTTCCATCCATCGCACACTAGATTACGTCACAGTGACAGCCTAGTCCCGTAGTGAATGCTATACAAAAGTGTACACATTCTGTGAAACTTTTCTATGGAACGTCGATTGTCACAGGCAAGCTCAAAGCGTGACTTGATAGGTACCCAGTATGAGGTGCAAAGCGTGTTGCGGCGTAAAGTTAAGCGCCAGCACTCCAGTCGGGAACAAAAGAGAAGAGAAAGCTGTGAGGAAAGGCCAGCTAATCGCTCACTGATCGACCCCTTCCCATGACGACAAGCGCTGCGCCCAACTGGTGGCAGCTCACTTTGATAGCAGCGTCAACGTTACCCACTTCGATAGCAGTTCAGCAAAGACTTTGGCCACTGAGTAATTGTAATAAAACTCATTAATACGAGTTGTTTGTTTGTCTGTCTGGAGAACCGAGTAGGCAGGATTCAACAATGCGAACAACTAGAAGAGCGAATGAAATGAGAATGCACACTCACGAGCAGTTCCACTTCGTCGTACCATGAAGTTCGTCCCTTGTAGCTCTGCGGTTGACAGGCTTATGCCTGCGTGTACAACAAGTTCAGCTGAAATGAGTTAGAAGAATAACTGATCTGCCATCGACAAAACATGTCAGCGCAGGACATTTATACGCCACCACCGTGTTTCTAAAAGTAGTAGTTTCCATCTTGTTAGCTAGCGATTAAAAGTTATACGAAGGTCAGAATGGACTACGTTAAAGGAAGAGGGTTGGGGATTAGGGACACGACGACGCCTCGTCACAACGTGCTATTGGGAACAAAAACAATAAAATGGGGCCGGCCGGGGTGGCCGAGTGGTTCTAGGCACTACAGGGCATGGATGTGTGTGAAGTCCTTAGGTTAGTTAGGTTTAAGTAGATCTATGTTCTAGGGGATTGAAGACCTCAAATGTTCAGTCCCATAGTGCTCAGAGCTATTTTGAACCAATAAAATTGGAACTTTAGACCGTCGAGTATCCGAAAAGTTCTACCTGCCATGTGGAAACCAGCGATCATGATAATCTTGGTGGCTGGACGGCAAAAGATGATATCTAGCCCAAGTTACTCACTGAAAGCATAAAATGAAGCTGCTAATAAGGTTCAGGAGAGTGAAAATACACACATCAAAAAAAGTTTTGCATCACCTCGGTTCCAGAACTTTATAGAAAATTGAAATACAGATCAACATAAACACCATTTCCGCCCTTTTTATTGCTCATGAAAACCACACATTGCATGCTGTACCACCATACAGCGAGACCTTCAGGGGTGGTGGTCCAGACTGCAGTACACACAGGTACCTATAATACCCAGTAACACGTCCTCTTGCATTGATGCATGCCCGTATTCGTCGTGGCATACTATCCACAAGTTCATCAACGCACTGTTGGGCCAGATTGTCCCACTTGTCAACGGTGACTCGGCGTAGATCTCTCACAGTGGTTGGCGGGTGACGTCGTCCATAAACAGCCCTTTTCAACCTATCCCAGGAATGTTCGATAACGTTCATGTCTGGAGAACATGCTGTCCACTCTAGTCGAGCGATGTCGTTGTCTTGAAGGAAGTCATTCACAAGATGTGCACGATGGGGGCGCGAATTGTTGTCCATAAAGACGAATACCTCGCCAAATATGATGCCGATGCGGTTGCACTATCGGTCGGAGGATGGCATTCACGTACCGTACAGCCGTTACGGCGCCTTCCATAACCACCAGCGGCGAACGTCGGCCCCACATAATGCCACTCGTTAGACAGTGCGTCTTAAGGCGTTCAGCCTGACCGGGTTGCCTCCAAACACGTCTCCAACGATTGTCTGGCTGAAGGCATATGCGACACTCACCGGTGAAGAGAACGTGATGCCAATGCTCGGCGGTCCATTCGCCATGTTGTTGGACCCATCTGTACCGCGCAGCATGGTCTAGTGGTTGCTAAGATGGACCTCGCCTTGGACGTCGGGAGTCAAGTTCCGCATCATGCAGCCTATTGCGCACAGTTTGAGTCGTAACACGACGTCCTTTGGCTGCACAAAAAGCATTATTCAACATGGCGGTGTTGCTGTCAGGGTTCCTTCGAGCCATAATTCGTAGGTAGCGGCCATCCACCGCAGTAGTAGCCCTTGGGCGCCCTGAGCGAGGCATGTCATCGACAGTTCCTCTCTCTCTCTGTATCTTCTCCATGTCCGAACAACATCGCTTTGGTTCACTTCGAGACGCCTGCACACTTCCCTTGTTAACGGCCCTTCCTGGTACAAAGTAACAATGCGGAGGCGATCGAACCGCGGTATTGACCATCTAGACATGACTGAACTACAGACAACACGACCCGCGTACCTCCTTCCTGGTGGAATCACTGGGACTAATCGGCTGTCTGACCCCTCCGTCAAGTGGTTCAAATGGCTCTGAGCACTATGGGACTTAACTGCTGAGGTCATCAGTCCCCTAGAACTTAGAACTACTTAAACCTAACTAACCTAAGGACAACACACACATCCACGCCCGAGGCAGGATTCGAACCTGCGACCGTAGCGGTCGCGCGGCTCCCGACTGCAGCGCCTAGAACCGCTCGGCCACTCCGGTAGGTCCCTCCGTCAAATAGGCGGTGCTCATGCATGCTTGTTTACATCTTTTGGCGGGTTTCGTGACATCTCTGAACAGTCAAAGGGACTGTGTCTGTGATACAATATCAACAGTCAATGTCTATCTTCAGAAGTTCTGGGAACTGGGGTGATGCAAAACTCTTTTTGATGTGTGTATTTACTAGTACGCATGTTGCTATGCACACTCTTAAAAATGACGTTAGTGTTTCTGAATGAAAGCAAATTAGGCAGTGAAATGTTTTTGAATTATTGTATCCACAACGTCTAAAGTGGCCTAAGTCAATATATTCAATTCTAGAGAACAGAAGTCTTTAACATTTGTTCTGTCATAACGCTTGCGTTTCGGGTTTACCGATTTTTAGGTTTCAGACAGAGCATTTGCTCAGATGGACAAAAATGGTGGACAAATTATCTCCATCATGACTCTCATCCTTTTTAATGTGTGTCGGCACATCATCCATTCTGTTTCCGTTCAAAGAAGTTCGAATCCAGTCTAATCGTAGGAACTGCACTCTCATGCATGTAGGAAGAGCAACAAAGATAGTTCGAATCGAGGACTGGAAGAATATTTCACGAATTTAGAGGACATAAGCAGAATCGGTTAAATTAAAAGACACACCAACATTCCATGCGAGAATCTAACCTAAAATTTCATCACGTTCTCCTCCTGTTTATAAAGTAAGCACACTTTCATTTTGTGCCATGTTTCTGAATCTTGTACTTGTTTCCATGAGCCACTCCCCGAAGTCATTTGATGAAATATTAATAGAAATGAAGCCGCGACCAACTGTTCAGGAAGCGAGACCCTGAAGGTCGGAAGTGCGAAGAGGAGTAGCAAGTAGCGCTGTCGGATTCCCAAGTCATTCACTTCTCCAAATGTCGATGGGAGGGCGCGAATCCGTCGTTTACCAGGGGAACAGCTCCGCGATATTTGTACTGTGCAATGGAGCCAAGCTGGCGGTGGCTCCATTATGCTCTTGGGAGCATTCATGTGGACATCTATGCATCCAGTGGAGCTTGTGCAAAGCACCATGACGGCGAAGGAGTATCGTACAATGGTTGCAGACCACGTATATCCCTTCATGACGATTATATTTCCCAACGGCAGTGGCATTTTTCAACAAGATAATGCGCCTTGTCACAACAACCAGGAGTGTGATGGAGTGGTTCGAGGAACACAGTGGCGAGTTCCAGTTGGTGTGCTGGCTTCCAAATTCGTCCGATCTGAACCCACATGAAGACATCTGGGATGTGATCGAACGTGGCATCACAGCTCGTCTCGTCACCCCCCCCCTCCCCCGCAGGATTTACAGGAATTAGGTAAGTTACTCGTGCATATGTGGTGCCAACTCCCTTCAGCGAGCTACTGAGGCCTCATTGCCTCCTAGCCCGGACGCGCCGCCGCTGTTATCCGTCCTGTTAGGTAGGTGGTCATAATGGTTGGTTGGTTTGTGGGATTAAAGGGACCAGACTGCGATGGGCATCGGTCCCGTTCTCCCAATTACTAAAAACACCCACAGAGAATAAAAAACGAGTAACAGAATAGATCACAGACAACACAGAACAAGAGAGACTTAGACAAAGACCACACAAGACAAACTAAAATCACACAGACTGTGACGGTGGTTGGCCGACCATAGAAACAAAAAAGGAAAAGCCAACCACCGAGAAACGCATTAAAAACTCAGATTAAAATCGTAGGCCAATGGCCAGAATCAACACAAAAGAACATAACAAACACTCAGAGTAAACGATAAAAACCCCCTGCCCGAATAAAACGTAAAACTAAGCCAACCATAACAGGGTCATCAGATAAAAGGGCAGGGAGCGTATCAGGCAGCGCAAATGTCTGCCTGATAGGTGGTCATAATGTTCCGGGCCGATCCGTGTACATAGATGTGCGTCAGTGGCATCCAACGGCTAACGCTGCCGCCACCCAAAACCATAAAATAGGTACGTCTACATAAATTTACAACAGCTTAAAAAAGAAATGTCTTGAAACAGATCACATGAATTATCATGGTAGTCTCTGCATAGTGACGAAGCGTTTAGCCAACTTGTGTATACCCTCTGTATCCTGTGGTATCTTCTTATTTCTGACATGTTTCTTTTCCTTAAATGGTTCAAATGGCACAGTACTGGGTGGCTAAATGCTTGAAATGGCTCTGAGCGCTATGCGACTTAACTTCTGAGGTCATCAGTCCCCTAGAACTTAGAACTAGTTAAACCTGACTAACCTAAGGACATCGCACACATCCATGCCCGAGGCAGGATTCGAACCTGCGACCGTAGCGGTCGCGCGGTTCCAGGCTGAAGCGCCTAGAACAGCTCGGCCATCGCGGCCGGCTCTTTTCCTTACCCAACCGCCAATTCTTAGTTATCGATTCTCAGTTTTTAACCTAACAAATAATCTCATCCACCTCCTCATTATTATTTTCGTCGTCATAAAGCTGAGTGAACCGCAATGTAGTAAGATAAAAATATACATCACATGTGACATTACTTTCGACAACTGCTTGTATGCTTGTGGAACATGTAGTGCGATAAATTCACCTCTTTCTATTCCTGAGGAAGATTCTCTGTAACAGCAGTCAGCAGAACACTGAGAAAAGGAAACTTCGGCGTTGCGATTTGTGAAGTCAAAATATGAAAATATGGAGACGTACAGTCTGCATCAACCAGCAGTAAGATTATCATGAACGTAAACTTCACATTTCTTTCAAGTAATAGAAATTCTGCTTAAATATTCCCGGTGATGACCGAGAACTCAAGGGACATTTTAGAAACACTATGTTTTCTTGGACAAGTGTGGAAATTACAGCAATTTCAAGATAAGTGCTCCCTGTGGTTCCTGTACTTCTGTCAGTTGCTCCTCGGAATGTTAGTACCGTGCTATGTCGTATTCTATGTCGACTTTGACATGTGGGCAGTTTATGGCACGGAATTTTTATTTAGCAACACTAGACCTGATTAACATTACGCACAAGATACTCTGACGTGGAGAACTCAGTACGACTTCGTAAGTGACTTTACGACGGTGATTCAATATTTACAGTTAATTCCAACCGGCAGCCGTTGACAGAATTTAAACAATGAAATGGCAAATATAATCTATGATGTAGTTGATCAGCAGCCATGTGGCTTACAAAGCGCTGTGGATGCAGACCGTTCGCTTTTATCCAAGCGGCACAGTGTCTCCTACTCTGTTCCTACGATCAGCCTTTTTCCCTGAAACAGCTTATTAACAATCAGTTACTTCTAAAGCACTTGGCGTAATCTGAAGTGCATTCCATACCTCGTTAGAGAGTAATTAGTTGTAGTTAGCCTATCACAGCGTTTGCTACATGCCGTAAGGAAGGTTGCACACCGCCCGGCCGCTGCTGCCCTCTGTCGACGATCGCTGGAACCTCCTTGTAGGTAGTGCCGCGACTCACAGATGACGCGGCGAACCACGAGCGGCGAGCCATTCCAATTTAGTCATTTACCTATCGTCAGATGTTCCGGCTTCTCGTTCCCGAGTTAAACTGTGGCGCAAAAGAGACTGGTGTGGTAAATGCCTGGAGGATGTAAAAATTTCTACTGTTGCTTCAGCAGATTGCATGAATTATCATGGTAGTCTCTGTATAGTGACGAAGCGTTTAGCCAACTTGTGTACACCCTGTATCCTGTGGTCTCTTCTTATTACCGACATGTTTCTTTTCCTTACATGGTTCAAATGGCACCGTACTGGCTAAATGGTTGAAATGGCTCTGAGCACTTATGGGACCACATCAGAGGTCATCAGTCCCCTAGAATTTAGAACTACTTAAAGCTAACTAACCTACGGCCATCACACATTTCCATGCCCGAGGCAGGATTCGAACCTGCGACCGTAGCGGTAGCGCGGTTCCAGACTGAAGCGCCTAGAACCGCTCGGCCACTCCGGCCGGCAATTACTCGTTCACTCCGACGCATTCTGTTCTGAGCGGAAACATCCGACCTATCTGCTGTTGTAAAATCATCTTATCGCCCACCGTCACTGAAATTGCCGTTCCGATATTTGCTTTTTACTGAGTGCCGGTAAGTGGTACTTAGTTCATTTTTTCGTCAGTATTTATGAATACGCGTTTTGCTAACAGTGAACTTTTTGTCTGGAGCAGAAACGCTCAGTAACATGAAAATGGAAGAAACGAAATAACGGGACAAAAATTGATCCCCAAAGAAGTTGAATGCGGTATACAGTATCTGGAACTATATTACTTGAAGAAATTGAAAGAAAATCAACGAATAATGACAAACGTTGAGCGCAAAAAGAATACGTCAACAAGTAATTGTAAATGCTTCAAAAACATTGCCGAACAATTTAAAAATCTGTATCTTGTACACTTCCTGTTCGCGTCATCCTAGCATTTACTGAAACAGAATTTTCATTGGTAGGTGCAAATCAGCGGGAAGAGAGAGACAGGGCTTCACCAAATTTACATAAAAAGTAACTGTTCACTTATTTGAACATGAATTTTGAGTCAGTCGGCTGCCTCACATTAAGTGAAACTACTCAAACCTTCCACACAGTGGGTGGAACATTTACACATCCGACATGGCCGCAGAGATTATTTTCATTCGACTGAAAAAACCGACTGAACGAAAAAGGAATCGATTGAACCATCAGTTATTCAGCACGACAACGTTGCAACTGTAAAGGTGTAAGATTTCGGAGTAGTCACGCTTGTGGACTTTACGTCATGTGGGGGGGGCTATAAAATGTGTTTCTGCTTGCAGACAGTCGGCAAATCTTTCATTCTGTGACGTGGGCAAAATACGTAATCCAAAGAAAGAATTTTATCTACGAAATGCCCACATATTAACTAGGCATGGATTGTTAATGTAACACCTGTTAGCTCCCTCTTGGGAAAATTCCCCTTGTCGTTCTTCCGGGAAATTAGATTCGGAGCACCTGCCGTTGAGCAAGCTTGTCGTTCCACGAAAGCTTGTCAATGGGAAATGAACTTATGACTGAGTGAATTAGATGTAAATATTAACGACAGTCACTCAAAAACTGGACGACAGGATTCAAACGTGGTCGTCATTTCCTTCAAGATTACTGAGTTCGAAAGCAGACGAAAACTTTGAGGAAGTGCACAATATGGCATTGTCTAACAGTCGATTAAAGGTGTATGGATTGGTGACGCTGAAGGCAAGTCAGTAAAAGGAGTAATTAAGTAAGAGGTGATAGCTTACACGTTGGGTGCTACATTTCCTGAACGCTGAGCATAAGTAAATGCCATAACTAATTTCTCAGTGGTGTGAAATCAAAGTCTATTTATTTATTTCACCTGACAGAAACTTCACGACCAGTGTTTTCGCTGATGCGCGCGATATTCTTCTTATTGATTACCATGCAAAGGGTGAAACAATAAATTCGAATGACGGTCTCGACCCCTCCTCACTCCCCCCCGCGTGCGAGTCCAGCATGTCAGCAAAGAAGTAGATTCCTTCCGGTCTTGTGTAGAAAATGATTTAGTGCGATATTAAGAAAGCACAATTAATAAAATAATTTATTTTCGAATTAAAACTGGTACATTAGATCAACTGCATGTATCACACAGCAGCCCCATTAACGTCTGGAACTGAAGTTTAATCTGCAGTAGTACACAACTTTTATTCGAAGATGGTCACCATGTTTGATCAGCTGGTTTCAAAATGTCGGGTACCGAATCTTGCTGTGTCTATCTGCGACTCGACGCCTCCTTTATAGGTGAGTAGCAATTATCCATTTCATAATATTGTCTGTCCACCCTGGACTTTCCATTCTTTGATTTAGATAATATATTCAAATGAGACCTCTCTGATTTCCAAATGTAATCAAGGAAAGCAGAGACAGATACCTGCGGCATTCAACATGATGTAAACGAACTCAAGAAGTTTTGTGCATTTCTTAAAATTATTTATCTGGCGCTAAATAATTACTAGGCATGCCCACACGTCAAGAGAGAGCCCAAGCCGGCCGGAGTGGCCGTGCGGTTCTAGGCGCTACAGTCTGGAGCCGAGCGACCGCTACGGTCGCAGGTTCGAATCCTGCCTCGGGCATGGATGTGTGTGATGTCCTTAGGTTAGTTAGGTTTAATTAGTTCTAAGTTCTAGGCGACTGATGACCTCAGAAGTTAAGTCGCATAGTGCTCAGAGCCAGAGAGCCCGATGCATAGTGTGGTATGCGGAAACGGTGCCACCCACCGCTGTTCAACAAGTATCTGACTTTTACTTTCGAAAACGGCCACCAGACTTAAGACGATTAAGGCTTTGTTTGACAAGACCCTAGCCAATGAGAGTCAAGTCCTGGCAAGAAACACTTGCACTCTTACAAAGTTCAATTTATGCAAGCACTGAAGCAAAACGACTTGCAGCATTGCCACAAATTTGTTACGGAAATGTTGGAAAAGCTCGGGCAAAATCCCCAACTATCAGGGAATTGTTTTCTCTGACGAAGCGAACTTCCACACATGTGGGAAAGCTAATGTCTACAACAATGGTTAGGAAAGCCCCCACAGTTGTCAGGGTCATGAGACAGACAGCGAAAAAAAGTGGATGTGTGGTGTGCGCTGATGAAATATAGGGCAACTAGACCATTTTTCTTCGTCGAGGAAACAATGGCAATAACTATTTCTGTTCTTTCGGAAATGTACGACAGAACACACGCCATTTGTTTCTGATCCCGCAGCCATATATGTAAATGATGATATTGAAATTCCATCAGCTGCAAATCGGCATTCAATGGCGATAAGTGAAAATTTGTGCCGAGCCGGTATTAGAACCATGATTTGCCGCTTTATGCGAGCGGTCCTCTTCATCGCTTCGGCTACCCGAGCACACTTTCCATCTAACCCAAACTCGCAACTTGTCGCTCACTACACACGTAGCGCCCCCTGTCCAAGCGTGCTTGGATAGCCCAATTTGTAAACGCGACTGCTCGCATAAAGCGGAAAATCGGGGTTCGAGTCCCTGGCCGACACAAAAGTTCACAATTGCGAATATGGGCAACCATCACCATCGGAATGACGACAATGAACATTTGGGCCGGACCGGGTCTCGAACCCGGATTTCCCGCTTATCGCGAGCGGTCGCCTTACCACTTAGGCTATCCGCACACGACTCACGGCCAGACCCAAACCTCAACATGTCTGCAACTAAGTGTCTACAACCTGTACTCGTGCATCCAGTATGTATATTCCCGTACAGGCGAGACATTTTATCTGAAAGTCGGCTGCCCTGTGTCGGCTCATGAGTACGATATATCGCGTGCGTGTTTTGTTTCAATGGACATGCATGCATGTCACACAGGCACTGCAATATCGTACAAATTTTCACTTGTCACGACTGAATTTACTTCAGTGTTCAATGCAGCTAATTTCGGAATTTCAATTTCGTCAAATAAGAGGAACCGTTTATCTGAACACGCTTGAGCAGTTTGTTGTCCTTTAGATTCTACCCCCACAGCCAAATGCGACCTTCCAGCAGGATGGTGCACAACCAGACTGGAGTGTATGTATTCGGACAACTTCGTCCGAACATTTCCACAGTGCTGGATATGACGCGATGGACCAACCAAGTGCCCGCCCACATCTCCGGACATAATCCCCACCCCTCCTCATGATTTTTCCTGTGATACTATGTGAAATACATTGTGTAGGCTATGCCTCACCTGAGCAATCTCCCCTGAAGAACTGCGGATGCAATATCCTCAATCACACCACACATGCTAGTACGCACATTGGACTGATATAGGGTGGTCCATCTGAATTTTCGGATGAAATTATCTCGAAAACTATACATCGGGTATAAATAGTGGGTAAGACAAGTTCGTAAGCTGAAAGGGGGACATCAAATGATACTACACGTGACCCCCAGCCCCCTCCCCCTTGGGTGGGATGGCTGGGGCGCAACTTTTAAATCTTAAATGGAAATCCAGATTCGATTCTCCATAAAAAAAAAGTAATCAAGTTTTGGCTGAAACATTTTTAAACCATTGACAGATGGCGCTGAAATCGAGAAAAATTTAAACTGGGCAAGAACTCCGATTTATTAAGAATGATTCGAGAAGAACGCATCAGATCGATACGGAATGTGGACCAATTCTTTCGTTACGCCAAATTAAGCTTTTATTTATTTATTTTTTTTTTTTTTACAAAATGTATCCTACCCGTCACAGTTTTTGATGGAGGGGGGCGGAATGATATTAAAATCTCGTTACGGTACTCTTCACAACTGCATTACTCACCCGAATGTGGCGAAACTTTGAACTATGGTTTTCAGTATACTGAGTTCGTAGTTTGGCCATAGTAGCGCCATAGTCGTGTGAATAATGTAATTGTAATTTTTATTTTTCTCGATTTCAGCGCCATCTGTGAATGGTTTAAAAATATGTTTCAGACAAAACTTGATTACTTTTTTTATGGAGAATACGAATCTGCAATAAGAAATGGGATTTCCATTGAAGATTTAAAAGTTGCACCCCGCCACACCCAAGGGGGGTCACGTGTAGTAAGCCGGCTGCTCTGGCCGAGCAGTTCTAGGTGCTTCAGTCCGGAACCGCGCTGCTGCTACGGTCGCAGGTTCGAATTCTGCCTCGGGCATGGATGTGTGTGTTGTCCTTAAGTTAGTTAGGTTTAAGTAGTTCTAAGTCTAGTCGACTAATGACCTCAGATGGTAAGTCCGAAAGTGCTTAGAGCCATTTCAATTTGAATCACGAGTAGTATCATTTGACGTCTTCCTCTGAGTTTACGAACCTGTCTTACACACTATTTTTACCAGATGTATAGTTTTCGAGATAATCTCATCCGAAACTTCAGATGGACCACCCTGTAGAGTGTATCTTCTTGACATCCTACGGTGTACCAAAGGAGGCTTTGTAGAAATGTCTTAATTTTTGTACAAAACTCTGAGATACTTGCCGTGATGCCGCAAATCTCAAGTACATCAAATATATACATTTGGAAGGTCGGGAGGCATCATCTGTATATGTATTTTCACAATGGAAGTTTATATCCACTATCAACCTGTGAAGGGAAAGGTGTTCCTGCATGTATTTTAAATCGCTGCAGCTTTAAACACTAAGATTGCTCTTGCCATGAACGGATTTGTTTCATGCGTTTTTCGCAACATAGCGGGATGCCTACGATGCCCTGTAGCTGATTGGTAAACTCTATATCAATGTGCAGGAAGCAATCAGAAGCCAAACGTGAAAACTGAAATTAACTGTCGACTACATTAAACAAGGTGGCAGCTCCATAATCGATGCAATGAACAGTGTATTTCAAAACCATTCGGCCGATTTCTCGACATTGTCTTCTACATGAATGGAGATGGTAACTGGGGTAGGTTTTGAGCTGCGCAAAGAACTACTAAGTTTTTAGTTTTACATAAGCATCCAATTTTACAAGAGTTATCTCTTTTACCTCTGAGTACACAGAGTCTTTGCATACTTTTTACAATTAATTTACGATCAAAGTTTACCTTTGTATATTCTAGGTGGTCGACGCAACATGAATGCAGGACATGAACATTCAATTAAAATGTCCCATGCTTCTGTGAGTATGTAGCGTCGCAATTAATCTGAAGTCACCAGAAGGGGAGACACCTAAATGTGGTCATGTATAGACTTGGAGACCAATAGTAATACGGGGTTCTTATGCCGCCCCCCCCCCTTTCCTTGAAACGAGGAAACACGTAAGGCAGGTTTTTGACTCGTGATGGGATACGTAACCAATGAGATGCGACATTGTTTCTACGTCACGTCTCATTGAACAGCGTTACGTCGTGTGAATATAGGCTGTTTCAACGCATCAATAAATTGAGTGTATCTCGAAAAGGAGTAGTTTCAACCGAGATTTGTTATAGTACAATAACCCGAAACTACATATCGGTAATTAAAACCTTGTGTAGTTGATCTTCTTATAGTTATAATTTACTTTATGAAAGTACACTGTTTCAGTGTTTCGGCTCAATGATAATCTATCAAAAGCGCGTCGTTGTGATGCAATTTGTCATAGTTAAGTTTCAAATAATACATTTTCAGATACAGCCTTTACACAGTACCGTATCGATCCGAAAATAAGCCGCAGTTTTTATCCAAATTTCACCCTCGGACAGTTGGGGTATTGTTTGTATCAGAGACACTGCCTTTTTATATATCGTTCTGTATACCATTACAGTACAAAGTTGACGGTGACGCGAGATGTGGAGGAAACAGGTACCAGGCCTGCATCCACCTCCTTTCGAATTTTTTTTTCGTCTTTTGCTTAGTAAAATATTCTGGTTCTTTCTTATTATAAATTTTTACAGAATTATTATCTAGAATTGTATATGTTTTTGATTATAAATAATGTATTTTCTGCAATTCTTGTTGCGTAGACCAACGACTGCAATCATTCCCCAGTGCCCAGAAATCTCAACGTGACTGCCAAGTCATATATATATATATATATATATATTCTATCAATGATGGAATGATGTTGAGCAGCTTCAACTTCAATAAGCTCTCTTCTTCCATTCAAAGAAAATTACGAAGCGACTCCCGATACTGACACCTGATCGATGAAGTACGTAGCTTCTAAGCGATGGTAGTCAGTGCAACGAAGACCATATGGATATTATGCATGGACAAACTGATATTACACAGTATACTGAAGTATATTCAATTTAAGGCTTTAAAATGAGATCGACATTCAATAAATACAACGAATAACTTCTATCTCATTTCGTTGGACGCATTATCTTGTGTTCCTCGACCACCAGTTTGCTGTCGAAGCCCCCAATCAGTCTAGAATCTTCTTCGAGACTTTCTCCGCTCTTCTTTGACGATCTCTAATATAGTTAACACAGCTATTTCCCGCGCGTCAATTTGCGTATAGAAACTGTGCGATTTACGCGCCAGACGCAGCCGGGAACTGCCGCTGAAGATGAGCAGCACGTTCCGTGGGACGTAGCACGCCGCTTCAAAGAGTGCAGCAACCACGACGGACATCACGTCTGGTGCACTTGGCAGTGAGCAACACGTCCCGTGTGAGGGCGATTTAATGGCCATCCCATGGTTTAGGTAGCTCACTGTTAAGAAACGCTCTTACAGGCAGGTAACTGTTGTTGCTGAGTTGTCGTCATCCCGACTCGACTCCTAACGAGTGATCGAATTGTGCCACGGAGACCTCTATCGATACCCAGCAGGATCGTGGTCTAGTGATATCAAATGAATCTTTTTGAAACAGCGTGTAGTTCAACACCAGAGCTCCTGTAAGAATGATATGTGCCATATGGGACCAATCAGTTACCTGTAAAGATTATTTCCCGAGACTACAACTTCACTACAACACAACTTACAATTTTGCTCATGCTGTGTGTACGACTGAAGAACACAAATGCCTCTTCTTCTGCTTCGCTTTCGTGGAAATAACTGTATCTGTATATTTATGGAAGAGAGTTACTAATTTTTGTGACCGAAGTATTTAAAATTTTTAATTGTTACACTACACTTCATTCCTGTCAACACGGTAAGAAATTATTCGTCTTCCCCGACAACTTAGCAGATGCGTCCAATCAGCAGGATGAAATGAGTGCTTCAAAGGAAATTAACGATCAGCTTTCAGTTGACTACGCGTTATGGCTGGCATTACACAGTGGTGGTTCACTTTTACATTCAAAGAGTCCTTGTGCTGTTCTGTGTTGCGTTTCATTTAATTTGCATGATTCAGATCTTCGTTCTACACAGGGCTTTCTGCTACCTATCCTTTATCTCGGTGGCGTCCACAGTCAGTAAAGGAACTTCTTTCCATTTTCGACAAACGTAGCAGATAATGACTGTTCTAAAAGGGTATTCACTGTCAACAATTAATTTGGTAAGCGCACATTATTTATGACTAAATACCCTCCTCACGTCCCATTTTTCACTGCAGCCTGTTGAAACGCCATTAGACGACAACATAGACAAGGAGGAGGAGGAGGAGGAGGAAGAGATTAGTGTTCAACGTTCCGTCGACAGCGAGGTCATTACAGACGGAGCGCAAGTTAAGATTAGGGAAGGAAATCCACCCTGCCCTTTCAAAGGAATCATCTCGACATAAACCTGAGGCGATTTATTACAAAAATCATGGAAAACCTAAAAATCTGGACGGCTGGACGCGGATTTGAACCTTCGTCCTCCCGAACGCAAGTTCAGTGCGCTAACCACTGTGCTACCTCGTTCGGTCCACAATATAGACAAAGAAACAAAAAGGTAGGGCGAAAAGTAAAGTAGAGTAGAGAGAGAGAGAGAGAGAGAGAGAGAGAGAGAGAGAGAGAGAGAGAGAGTAATCAGTAGATCTAGTTTTCCTGTGAAACCCTAACGCTCTGAGAAATTAAATGTCACTAGAATAAAGGCAATGTTCTTGGCGTAACGTTGTTCGGAACATTTAAAAACAATATTTGTGGTAGACTGCAAGCGCATACATTATCTCCATGAAAATATATCGCACAGAGGCTATTAAAGGTCAAGACGTGAGAGACAGATGTGCACACGGTGACTTATTAACAGTTGTTTTCTCCTGGCATTACACGTGAACCAAACAGAAAAGTTACAACTTTCATGAAGTGCACTACAAGTCTTACGACGTCAAACAATATGGAAACGGAAAAGGACCTGACCGTATACAAGAGGTTATAAAACTTAAAAAGAGGCTCTCTCACGAGGAAGAAGAAGAAAATGAAGAAAAATCAAGCGAGTGTGCCGATGCTGGAAGGGCTACAAAACCGCAGTACTTTTCGCAAAGCCCTCGCGCCCTTTCACGGATGGTGATTTAATAAATCTGTACTTACTAGTTGCAGCTGAATATTTATGTCCGCTTCAGTTAGAACAATTTCGCATGGTGCCGTTATCAAAGACAACAACCATGTGTTCCACACAGGTTATGGCTGACGACGTTCAGCGCCAGCTTGTTAAATCTTTGTGAAGAGTGTGTTGCGCATTCTTTAGTGCACTATGGAAGTGTTGATATAGCAGACACATAGCTGGATGTGATATTCTTGAAAAGGTGTGGAAAATATAGTTTTGTTAGAGAGTTTATTAGTTTGTCTATCAACAGATGGAGCGCCTGTCGTATTGGTGGAGAACAAAAATCTAGATTCGTAGCGCAAATTAATGGGAAAATGCAGAAGCTTCCAGTGTTCAATCTGCCCTAATCTGCAGCGTGAAATAATTTATCTGTAAATCGACGAGGAATATACGGACGGTCTAGATTGCTCCCAACTTTCACTCGCGATCAATTTCCTCCGTGACACACGTCTCCCGAGCCTATGGGATGGAGGGGACGGGACGGGGCGGGGCACACCAGTCGCTGCCACCACAGGCTTGTGCTCACCGTCTCTGGCCTATAGCTAGCAGTCGCTTAATCAGACTCCGTTGCTCCAGTCGTGGTATTCTGTTCCCCCTAACGCTGGGAGAACTCTCGGTAGTGGTGTTCGACAGTCATAGGTGGAAACGTCAGCGACAGTGGAAGTTTGAGTCAGACCTGAAGACAGGGCAATCGTAAGGAGATTGCTTACCATATGCAGCAACTCCGACGTCTCAGCCTGACACACACTTTCAACTGTCACTGCACACCAGCCACATTATTTATATGGAATGATAACCCTCCCCCCCCCCCCCCCCCCCGCCACCCACCCACACCCACACACACACGCGCGCGCGCGCTCGAAATTTTATTCGATCAAGTCAGCAATGAGAAACAATTCTGTATCTTTTCAATGAAAATAGTAGATCAGTTGACAGGTCGTCACAGAAGAACTTAACGACAACTACATACAAATCTCCTAATAGATTGGGCGTGGCAGTGCCATACAAATATTAACAATCGCGTCCATGTGAGCAAGCGTCGGTGGGAGGGGACGGATTAAAAACTTTTGGTGTGTTGATCGGTCTGTAGTTTTTTATGAGTTACAGTAGCCAATTACGTAATTAGAACACAGAACATCCAAATGACTCAGGTAGAGAGAGAGAGAGAGAGAGAGAGAGAGAGAGAGAGAGAGAGAGTGAGGCCAACGGGTTCAAGTCGGAGGACATGGGACCCACGGTATTGGTGGACCAAGACCGATACACTTGTTATCGTAACACTATTTACCAGCAGTCAGGTGTCTGGACCAATGAAAAAGTCAAATGAAAGCAGTTTACCACATTATGATTTACGCCCAACTTGCCGTGTTTCGAAATAAACGTAGACTTGAGCAATTTTGGAAATTTGTGATAAGTTCCTATGGGACCAAACTGCTGAGGTTATCTGTCCCTAGGCTTACACACTACTTAATTTAACTTAAACTAACGTATGCTAAGGGTAAACACACACACCCATGCCCGAGGGAGGACTCGAACCTCCGCCGGGATGAGCCGTGCGAACCCTGCAACGCGACAGACCGCACGGCTACACCGCGCGGCGCAGGCTTAAAGACATTAACAGTGTTGTAATGTTGGCATGACCGCACTTGTACGTATGTAGTATTGGGGAAACCATTGGTTTCTGGACGTATGTTTATTACGATTATTTACTCGCTCCGTTCCCCTCTACTCGCCGTTTTGTTTGCACCTACACTAGTCAGATACATATCATCTCTGCCTTATTATTCGACATAAATCACCTGAAGACGAAGTTATAACATCCCGAACACACTCGTCGGAAGAACAATAAATGTGACTGCTCGAAGTATTTCGAATTTTTAACTGACATTCATAACGGTCACGATCTAGCCTAACGTAAAATGTTCGCATTTAAACGGGGCTAACTTACCTAAGTTGCTACATGCAATTGAACATCCTTGACAGGGACTTGCGATGGTGTCGTCACCTAAGCATGTCATGGTATCAGGCCTTGAACACTGCTGTACAGGAGTCGGCAATGGTTGCGACGTTCGCAGCTGAAACGGCCAGAAGGCTACACCTGTCCTACTTGTTGCAGTGGCGCGCAGTTGGAATATTCCAAGCATGACTGGAGTAACGAACCAGTCCAAAGATCTTTCTTCCGTTGTCTCTAAGACCTCCATACCACTCAAAATGCTTTGCGTGATTCTAATGAGTCTTAGATGTCAACAAGCTTCGTGTTCGAAGAAGCTGCGTGCCACAACGTACCAGCCGTTAAATACGGATGGTCGCAAAAGAGGCGATTATCAGTTCCTTTCCGGTTTCCGGTGCTCTGCAGATGTTAAAAAGTCGGAACGGGACGGAATGTCAGAACGTGACGCAACGCACTTCAAATGACGGCATCCACAAATGCCCTGAACGGAACGAAACGGAACATTCGCGTCAAGAGTTCGTGGGAAGAAAATTTTGACATTTCCACTTTGTCAACCTACTACAAACGGCTTTGTCAGTACAGGCTTCTGGTAACTGACGCTCAGTACCACCGATGCGCAGATCTTTACGTCAAAAGGATTCATGGGAATGAGAAGGCAGGTATCTTCCATCACAACCTCAGGGACGTACTACGTCACGGACTTACAGCTACAAATACATTTGTTTCAATATCTGTAGAGGACTTCATCAGAATGTGTAGGGCAACCATCGGTCTTAGATCATTATAGCGACGTATTTCTTGCACCTCGTCCACACTTTAAACAATGAAATGTGCTGCTGTCAACACTACTTCATAGTATGACTAGGCGAAAGGGCTTAAATGTGGTCCTCAATTTGCTCTAGATAACTGTGATTAGAAGTTTGGTGCCATACTTTCACACTCTCTCCTATTGCTGGAATATTCGTACAATCTGACTTGACGGGTGCGGATTTACCGCCTGCCTAGAACCAACTTTTTCGAACATTTATCTGTCCGTGATTTGACACATTTGCATCATTTAAAAACAATATTACACTGTCAATTAAAAGTAGTAAAAAATTCTAAGGGAGACTTCTCTGGGATGCTCTACCATGTTAATTTTCATTAGTGTTTATGGGCAACAATGAAATTTAAATCATGGGGCATTGATGCACTTGGTGTGTCATTGTCTACCTGGCAACAATGGCTTAAGGATATTCTCGACACACACGCCACACTACTAACTGAACACGAATATTTGTTGTCACTGTAGTCTCGTCTTGACCGACGACTTGAAACTTCATTGAATAGCTGAAGACTTGTCCTCTTATAATCCGCAGCAGCTTCCTTTCAACTGCGCCCCCCCCCCCCCTCCTCCTCCCGGGTCCAAATACACACACACACACACACACACACACACACACACACACACACCACCACCACCACCACCACCACCAAGCCAATCCAGCGCTTTACCTCTACAAGCACCTATCGAGGCATCCCCGCATGTTCACGTCAGAAAGTTCCTATAACTACGGATAACAAAATGTCTAGATATCACATCCTTTCTGATTTCAAGAACTTTCCATTTCAACCTAATCCGCTCCAAGGAAAAAAAAAGGCTTCCTTCAATATCTGTCCGAAAGAATAAAACCTGAAATTAATAACAGGTGCAAAATCACGGGCACACTTTCATTTGTAGTCGCGTGTTGTATACATCAAGTCACCACGAGAATAGGTAAGTGAAAGATATCATGTATGAATAGGACGGGGAGTGAGAATAAGTTTCAAATCTGTAGAAAAAGTCACATCGACAGCACATCTGAGAAGCAACATAAGAAATTGATGTCAAGTGGAATGAACACTAAGAAATTGAGGTGCACTGGGAAAGCACAGTGTTTTAAGGTTACGCAAGCGCAGTCGACTAGTCAGCCACCCACTCCTCAGAACACAATGTGTTTAGGGTTCTCATGTTGTCGGCATTAAGTGACGAGCCCAGGAATATACTGTATTGCAATTCGCTAAGTGTTGGTTCCGAAGAGGCCGCTAAGATGAGGACAGACTAACTCAGCGCGGAAACAGGCTTTTATAGGCGCTCCGTACGTGAATGGAACGGGAACAAGCCCTAATAACTGATAAAACGGTAAGTCAATCCGAGATTTACATGTACAAGGAAGAGGTTGAATGGTTTCAAAATTATGACACCAATTAATGCTTCACTAAGTTATTAAAGAGACAGTCAAAAAGACGATCAGAAACTGTTGGTAACATGGCACAACACTGTTCTCACGAAAATATTTCAGACGTACAGCAGACAATTAGTCTGTCTCCGTCGTATGCTTGACTATGAAATGACAAGACAACAGGTGGGCAAAATGCAAGTATACCGTCTTTGTTCCTTCGAAACAAGTATAGATCAGTGATGTAACAATATGAAGAAAGAGAAAGGGTCATTAGAGACGAACCACCAATTCTGTGGGAGCAGAGAGAGAGAGAGAGAGAGAGAGAGAGAGAGAGAGAGAGAGAGAATGAGAGGGAGAGAGGGGGGGGGCGGGGAGGAGGCGCTGAAGTGAGTGGGCTTGGGCTTTAGAACAAGCCCTTCTGAAAAAGACCTCAATTTCTTAAATACTGGCTACCTCGCTCGGCAAAAGTGGTACAAATTAGCGTCTGCTGTGCAAAGTATTGTGACAAACAGAGGAAACCTCACACGCTTGTGAAATACTGGATATGTTCGCGTGTAATTAAGAACATAAAGCGTTCCACGTGTAGAGGAATCGTAACATCCCACTTGCACTACGTCCAGGAACAACTGTGTCGTGCATTTATGTTAGTTAACGAGAGCTGAAAAGGTAGCGCACGCCTCTAACCCCTCCCCTACACCCGAACAACTATCAGGGCCAAGTGGGACGGCCCCGCACTCAAGAAAACAGTCAGCATTATAAAATATTCGTGGACGAGGAGACCTGGCAGAAAACCATGTAGTGGACAGCTAGCGAACGGGCTAGACATTTGCTCCCGCCCTAAACAACTAATAAGCGCGGCTCGAAATAGATTTCACCTGCGTCCACAAAGCAAAACACGCAAGCTGGTCCCGCGGAGCCTAGATCACGCCACAAATGTCGACGTCTGACAGTGAAGAAAAGAGCAACAGGCGATGACACGATGTTACCGCTTACTTTAGAAGGAAAAGTAAGATTTAACATCCCGTCAAACATGAGGTGATTAGGGCGGAATACAAATACTGAAGGTATAGGAACTGGTCAAAAAATCTGCTAGCGCTTTCACTGGAAACAACACAAAATTCGCTTTAAGCGATACAGAAAATAACGTAAACCTAAAAAATGTGGATATCTTAACGGAGATTTGTATATCGTTTCTGATAAATGACTGTCCACTGAGTGGCAAATACAGATCAATGCATGTGCAAGGTCGATAGCCGACTGACCTTTGCAGTACAGATTGTCTTTAGCTCAAACTAATCCAATGAAAGTTACAGAATACGCTGCTGTTAGCTGATCGTGCAGCATGCGTCCCGAGTAGAACTAGTGCTCGTGCAGTGTCCCGAGAATTGTTCATCCCAGGGTCAACAGCACAAAAAGTTTTGTAGTGTGGTACCTGCGTGCAGCGACTGATACCTCATGATCTGCAGCAACGTTCTGAATTAGCTCTTAGGTTTGTGGCACGAAGACAAGTTGATGACGTGTGAGCAGGCAGTATCACCGCGTGCTGTGCACGAAGAGCGACTGCACTCGCTGCATGTGACTGCGTGGTGTGGATTCACAAGCACCTTTATTCTCGGTCTGGCCTTCTTTGAAGAGAATACACCCAGTCACTCCGAGATTGTAGATGTACAAGGAAGAAGTCGAATGGATTCAAAAGTATAACACCAATTAATGTTTCACTACAGTATTAAAGACGTAGTCAAAAAGCCTATCAGAAACTGTTGGTAACATGGCACAACACTGTTCAAAAATGGCTCTGAGCACTTTGGCACTTAACATCTGAGGTCATCAGTCCCCTAGAACTTAGAACTACTTAAACCTAACTAACCTAAGGACATCACACACATCCAGGCCCGAGGCAGGATTCGAACCTGCGACCGTTGCGGTCTCGCGGTTCCACACGTAAGCGCCTAGAACCGCTCGGCCACTCCGACCGGCTCCACACAACACTGTTCTCACGAAAATATTTCAGAGGTTTTCCAGATACAAGTCCTGCAACTGTGTGGCTTTCGGCTCAGGGGATACCTAAAAGAATGCGTTTAACGAGGACACGTTAATTCTCTGCTTGGTCTGATGGCCAGTATGCAAGAACACGTTGCTCCGAATCCACCGGAAATGCTGCGAGCAACCGTTGCCGTCGTTTTACGCATGCAGCATCTCTTCGATGTCTCTGGTTCTCACATTGAACAAACTGTGTAAGCGGCGGCGCAAAATAAAATCAATTAGAAGATGCCTTTCTCACTTGTTTGACCTTTTCTGCCTACGTCCCGTTCCTAATCCATTACATATGGAAACATTCATCATTTTGATTTGCAGCTCCTTATGTTGGCCGTGTTTGCAGTTAAAATTGTCGGATGTGAGGTCCGCCAGTTATCCAAAAACACCGTTTTTTCTCAATACCGCCGGTCGTGTGGCCGAGCGGTTCTAGGTGCTTCAGTCTGGAACCGCGCAACCGCTATGGTCGCAGGTTCGAATCCTGCCTCGGGCATGGATGTCCTTAGGTTAGTTAGGTTTAAGTATTTCTAATTTCAAGGGGACTGAAGACCTCAGGTGTTAAGTCCCATAGTGCTCAGAGCCGTATGAACCATTTCTCAGTACCCAAACATGTTTCGGCATCACTGTGCCATTATCAGCGGGTTTTCGTTTTTATTTATTCTGTAACATGAATATTTTTGTTAAATTATTATAAAATTATGTGCATCTTTAGTTCAAACAATAGATCGTTTCTTTTTGTAAATACCTTTACATTTGGTGTGCATGAATTTTCTGGATAACTTGTGTGTCAATTACTACAGGTAGCTTGTCATCTGCAACCAAACGATGGGAGTAATTGTTTTTACAGTTATTTTCGAAGTCCCTGTCTACCTCCCTCATGGCTGCTAATTTATCATACTCTTCTCGTATTCCCCTCGTCCCCTTCTCATCAAATCTGATGCTTCTCAGTAGGAACATAAATCTGTTATAGGAAAACGCTGCTCGGCAAGCCATAATCCCTGTACCATTACGTTTTCAATATCTTCGGCCATTGGCACGGCAACTTTTGTTGAGAGCGATCACAAACAGAATTCCACACAGAGCTTTCATTTCCGAAGGAGAAGTAAATCCAGAATCTCTTACCCTCGCATACTGAACTGTACACCTCAGTTGTCAAATACACAGGTTTGTGTAACCAACAATTTTGTCAATCATATTTGTAAGAATGAATCTCGTAAACGCGTCCAATTCCGAGGAAGTATTCCTGCCTGCGCGGGTCGGGCCTGGCAATACTTTTATAATGTTTTTCGATTTCGTTTTATTCGACACACATAAGGAATCCCTTCTCCATCTTTTCCTACATCACAACGGTTATCATTGTCTGTAATATCATCTAAGGGATTGGAATGTTGGTCCCCGGATTGTTCTGAGTCGCTACTGTGGCCGTCCACGTTCACGCTTTCTTCCTCCCCTTGACTTTCATCTGAGAAACAGCAAGGAGGCTCTAATCCTTCATCTTCGTCCTCCCACTACGCCGCTAATCTGTCCGCCACAAATTACAGCACCTACTATACGACGCTCAAATTCTTCCTACACACATCATTATCAACACTCTTTTCAAGCGACACAGCCTAATTGTCTCCCAAATGCCTTAACAACGCCAAACGACTGCAACGTGTATGACTAAGATTACGCACTACTTGTTTTGAAAAGCATCACAGAAGCCGATCAAGGGGGAGATCAGATTGAATTCCGGAGAAATGAAGGAACAGAAGAGGCACCACTGACCCTACCACATATTTTAGGAGGTAGACTGAACAACAGCAAACCTAAGTTTATACTATTCGTAGATTCAGCGTTGGCTAGAAATTTTTTTGTAACTTTAGATTCGCAACAGCCACACTGGCATGTAGGCAAGAGTGACATTTTGTTTGATTTGTTTACAAAATAAACACCAAAGCGTAATATCCTGACTGTTTCTTTTGTTAATAAGTGTTAATTAAAACCGTTATGCAAGTCGCTCCGTTACTGCACAGAAATTATGCAGAGTTTTTCTACTCTGGAATGTAATGAAAGATAGAGGGTGGCGAGTCGTCTTGCCACTGCGTCCATCCATCACTACGCGATGCCGCTGTTTACAGTATACAGAGGACAAATGAGAAGTATTTATTCAAATATACGAATATAGATTTCTCTACAAAATAAAAAAATAAAGTCCAAGCGCACAAGGCACTGAAATGCAACACCTGTCTGTCTATTTATCTGGTCCAAGAAACGTAGTCACTGCTGAAGAGACTGCCACCACCTGAGGTCTCTTCGCTAAAGCCTCCTGTAATGACTGAACGCACTACTCCGTCACCAGCTGTACGTGCAGCGCAAAGCAGGTGCCACCATACGGCATAGTGATGAAAAGCAATTGATTTTGATTCGCAGTCTGTTTTTAGAGCCCGTTCCGACGGAACTTTTACGTAAAGCTCACCAAACAGAGTGGAATAACCTACTACAAAGACAGCATCAGACGCAAGCGTGTCCGCCAAGGCGAGTCACCTTGCCGCTGTGTCCATTCGCTCCTCTTCGGGGAGCGCCGGCCTCTCGATAACGTCCTCATCTGTATCAGGTACGCCTGCCCAATCCTCGACTGTTGTTCGTGATACATGCTCCTCACCCTTCACCGTGTTTCGCTGCACTGGCAGCTTCACAGGAACAGAGCGAAAACACGCCAACAGACTTCTGACACGCTAGTAAACACCATACATGATCCTATATAAGAGACTCACAGAAAGTTCTGAGAAATGACAGGATTCAGATACACTGTAAAACTGTAATGTGTGACTTTTTCTTATACAATCGGTAGCTGCAAATTTCAAGAAAATATAAGTTGTGAAAGCAGTGACTGCACCTCCACTGCCAACAATTCTTGAAACATTTTTTCCACTTTGTTGGTTTTAGAGAGACACGTCACCTTCTGGACAAGACGAAAAGTACTGTCCACG
Source organism: Schistocerca serialis cubense (assembly GCF_023864345.2). Taxonomy (NCBI): domain Eukaryota; kingdom Metazoa; phylum Arthropoda; class Insecta; order Orthoptera; family Acrididae; genus Schistocerca; species Schistocerca serialis. The sequence continues at coordinate 32,584,276 of NW_026047583.1, read as the reverse complement.
TATGTTTCTGTTTGACTATGGAAAAAAAAAAAAAAAAAAAAGGTCGGCAGTTAAGTACAGGGAATGACACATTAATTCGATATTTATGTCCATCGAATAATCAACTGCTGGATTCGCTGAGTAACAGCTGGTATTGCCACGATGAAAAGTGACGCGACCATCGCTGTACAACATGTGCAGCGTAACCAAAGAAACAAGTGATCATTTTCTAGAAGTGCTTCTAGAACGAAGCACGTTTTTGGTTTCGATGCATTCAAGAGTAGATTGCTGTTTAGTTTCCGATTAGTACTAATACCTCCAAGTTTCATACCATGTTAAAATGATGTACTCAATAAGAACGAAGATAAATGAGTAAAATCTTCAGCAAAACACATTGTGCCAATATTTAATGGTAAGACTAAGAACCGATGTCAAAAGGGATGATCGGTACTAGGGAAGGCAAATAGCAGGCCGATATGTAGAAAGGTTCCTCGGAAAGAGCGGTGCATATCTAAAAGGAAATCGCATACAAGACACTACAGTACTGCTTTAGTGTTTGGAGCACTTACCAAGTAGACATGACAGTACACATGTGATGACTTCAGACACGCGATTCTGGGATCGCAACGGGCCGGTAGAAACGTGTAAGCACAGGAAACTAACACTGATGAGCCAAAACACTATAGCAGCTGCTCAATAACTTGTTTTTCCGTCGTTGCAATACATCAGTGATTCTGCTTATCATGGATCTGACAGTTTGTCGGTAGGTTTGTGGATGTATGTGGCATTAGATGTCTACTCTCTCGTCATGTAATTCGCGTAAACAACGGGCCGCTGATTTGCGTACGCAGTGATGACGCTCGATAGCGAGATGGATGGATTCCATAGGATTTACATCGGGCGAATTTCGTGGCTGAGACTTCAACGTGAATTCATTATAACGCTCAGCAAACCACTGTAGCACGATTCTGCCTCCGTGACACGGACAATTGTACTGCTGAAAGATGGTATCCCCGTCGGGGAAGGCATCAGGCATGAAGGGATGCTGGTGGTTCGCAGTTATCAGCGTGTTTTCGATTACTAGAGGTCCCATGCAAGCGCCGGAAAATGTCTGCCATAGCGTAATACAGCACCCAGCCGCCTGCGTCCGTGGCGCGCTACACGTTTCGAGTAGCTGTCCATCTCGGTGAAGGCGTTTTTGGAGACGACAATCCACCTAGCGTAGCAAAAGCGTGATTCACCCGAAGAGCCGACACGTTTCTGTTGATCGACGGTCGAATCCCGGTGGTTCCGTGCCCACTGCAATCGTAATTGACGGTGTCGTTGGGTCAACATGTGAGCACGTAGGGGTGGTCCGCTGCGGAGCTCCATGTTCAACAGTGTACGATGAACGGTGTGCTCCGAAAACACTTTTGCGTGCCCCAGCACTGTGCTACTTCGGCAGATCACCATCAATCGTGTTTCACAGAGCAGAGAAGCCTCCGAAGCCCATGTTCTGTGAAGAGTCATGGGCGTCGAAGCATGCAGTGCCTAATGGTAGTGTCATTGTCCTTCCACCTCTTCCCGTAGATGCTCACGACAGCAGCACGAGAACATACGACCAGCTTGGCCGTTTTCGAGATACTCGTTCACAGGCTCTGCGTAATTGCCGCTTATCTCAACGGACTTCCCTATTTGCAGCAATAGCATTGGGGAGAAGAGGAGTTTGCGGCACAACTTGACAAGAAGAAGGGATCGGTTGGTAGGACATGTTCTGAGGCATCAAGGGATCACCAATTTAGTATTGGAGGGCAGCGTGGAGGGTAAAAATCGTAGAGGGAGACCAAGAGATGAATACACTAAACAGATTCAGAAGGATTTGGGTTGCAGTAGGTACTGGGAGATGAAGAACCTTGCACAGGATACAGGAGCATGGAGAGCTGCATCAAACCAGTCTCAGGACTGAAGACCACAACAACAACAACAACAACAACAACATCTTCGCTCGTCCGTGTCTGCTCCGTTTACATACTATTGTGACCGCGTCACGTCCCAGCAATCATCATCAGGCAGCATCCAATGTGACGGTGGGCAGTGGCCATAATGTTTTGGCTTATCACTGTAAATGCGATTGTAATCTCTCAGGTTTGACTGCTGCACGCATAGTGATGGATGTCCACCTATAGTCCGGGGTAGGCCACGGAGTGAGCCTTCGCTATGGCCGCCGGCGTGTTAATAACGTGCTGGTCACAGTGTGATTGAAGTCCAGTCAGCCAGTATGCATAAAAGCAGAACTCGCAGCAGATGAACAAGGCGCGGCTTGATCGGTTGTCCAATTATGTGCACAAAATGGAAGCAACAACTCGCCAGAACGTTCGGAAGCACATTATTAATTAAATGGGAATCCTTGGAAGAAAGACAATTTTCTTCTCGCGAAAACAGAGCAATTTAACAGAGCAAATTCAAAGAATAACTCTCCGTTGCGTCAAAGGTATGTTGCGTCGCGCGAGAGCTTCGCGGAGATTTTCATCCAATTCCTGTGGCCAACGGCCAGAGTAAGTGTGCATTGCCGGTTGAATGAGTACTCATGTTATGAACGAAGACTTTTTTTTTCAGAAACAGATTACTGATTTTTCAACATACTCCCCTTCACAGAAACGCAAATTTCCCAATATCCCTACGTGTTTTAACCTCCCCCCCCTCTCCCCCCCCCCCCTCAAAAAAATATCGAGCTCTCTAAAACGGGCATCTGTCTCTACGATGACAACCTTTTCTGAGCAGATTTATTTTACCTGCGAGCTGTGGATAAGGAGGGAATATGGAGCGATCCAGGCCAGACGAACGCCAGTAGCGCAGCAGTAATTCGTAGCGATTTGTGACGTCAACTCAACAGAAATGTGCTGCCGCTTTGTCGTGCTGAAACAGCACTTCCTTCTTCGTAAAACGGTGTCCTTCCTTCCACATATTATCGAAACGGTACAATATCTCACAGTATCGTACAAGTTTCGTTTTTCGTTTCACTAGAAAGGCATTCCAAATACTCTTTAGTCATACGTCTTCCGGGCGATGAGAATTTCTCGCTTTGAGCAGGTTTTAAAGAATCAACTTATTGTATTGGCTGTAGCTTAGTTTCCAGGGTAGACAAAACCACGTCTCATCGAGGGACCCAAAATGTCCTCCAGATGTCTCCAAGCAGTTTCAATGCTAAAAGCATTCCCGTTTGGTGTCTGAGCAAACGCAGCACTTACCGGCCAACAATTTATTCATCGCCAACTTCTCACGCATAATATTAACTGCCTTTCCCATCAACACATTCAAGTACTTTCCGTCGACGAGAATCTTGTAATGCAATTTTACGATGATTTCTTCGATAAACAAAGCGGGCGCGTGTCCTGGTAAACTTTAATCAAAAACGGACGCTCGAACGATTTTCGCTGAACGAATATCTAAATGATATCACAGATGGCTGAGGGTCACCATGAATAGGGCGCAGTCTCGCACTAATAGCCTCCTCTTCCAAAAACAAAATGGAGTGACTTTTTACATCTTCCCCAAAAACTTGTGATTATCGCCTACTGAAGAAGTTGCCAAAGCTAACTTATTAATCAGTGACATTTTTGTGTCTAGCTGTCTTAAAAATGGCGACGTACGACGGAAATACTAACAGTCTTTAAGAACGTAATTTGTTTTCAAACGGACCTTCTTAATGAAACCTTACAACTCCGCGAGGGAGACGAAAATTTCAGCTTTTGAAGGCGCTTACTGAGAGTGGTTCTTCCCGTGTACCATTCATTAAAACAGGAGCGGAGCGAAATATGGCGGTGGCAGATGAAGCTAAGTGTCGCCGTCCGAAGACAAATGGGGTGCGAGGGGGAAAGGCTACAGCTACGTATGAGCACGTTTCATCCTAGCCCTTCCTAATAATCTAAAAAAGATATTCGCAAACGAAATAATTTAAACTTTGGAACGGCACGGTGGCTGAGTTGGCGCGTGTCAGAGCACAAAATGGTTTAAATGGCTCTGAGCACTATGGGACTTAATATCTGTGGTCATCAGTCCCCTAGAACTTAGAACTACTTAAACCTAACTAACGTAAGGACAGCACACACATCCATGCCCGAGGCAGGATTCGAACCTACGACCGTAGCGGTCACGCGGTTCCACACTGAAGCGCCTAGAACCGCACGGCCACACCGGCCGGCCGTCAGAGCACAAACCAAGAGATTCGGTGAAGAATTCTCACTCGCTCTTAGGAAATTTTCTGTCTCACATCGCTTTTTGAACTGAACGCTGTGGTGTACGGGAAGGTGTCGTCGTTGAGTGACTGTAGGAGGATACACGATCACTTCGACAGGATTTGTGATTGGTGTAATGAATGGCCGTTAACTCTAAATATAGATAAATGTAAATTAATGCAGATGAATAGGAAAAAGAATCCCTTAATGTTTGAATACTCCATTAGTAGTGTAGCGCTTGACACAGTCACGTCGATTAAATATTTGGGCGTAACATTGCAGAGCGATATGGGGTGGGACAAGCATGTAATGGCAGTTGTGGGGAAGGCGGATAGTCGTCTTCGATTCATTGGTAGAATTTTGGGAAGATGTGGTTCATCCGTAAAGGAGACCGCTTATAAAACACTAATACGAACTATTCTTGAGTACTGCTGGAGCGTTTGGGATCCGTATCAGGTCGGATTGAGGGAGGACATGGTAGCAATTCAGAGGCGGGCTGCTAGATTTGCTACTGGTAGGTTTGATCATCACGCGAGTGTTACGAAAATGCTTCAGGAACTCGGGTGGGAGTCTTTACTGCCGCCAACTTACATTTCGCGGAAAGACCACAAAGATTAGATAAGAGAGATTAGGGCTCGTACATAGGGATATAGGCAGTCATTTTACCCTCGTTCTGTTTGGGAGTGGAACAGGTAGAGAAGATGCTAGTTGTGGTACGAGGTACCCTCCGCCACGCACCGTATGGTGGATTGCGGAGTATGTAAGTAGATACGTAGAACTTCTGGCGACAGTCTGTGTATGCGAAGAATGCTTAACTTCCAAGGTGGATGGTGGTCCATGATAGACTCTAGGTCTTCACACAATGATGACCCTTAAACATTATGACCGCCTGTCAAACATATCGTGTTTGTGTCACTTTGGAACGTACTATAGCTAGGATCCTATGTGCCACCGATTCTAGCCGTCTTTAAGAGATTTCCAGGGATATGCGCGATACCCATAAATTACGGGCCAGTGGTCTGTTGGCGCGGAGCTGGCGCCTCGCAGCATCCCGGATGCGTTCCGTCGCGTTCGGTTCGGGGTAATTCGGTGGCAAAGTTATCAGCGTCGGTTCTGGGGTGTTATCCTGCTGGAAGATGCCACAGACGTCGGGAAAGACAGCAAGGACGGAAGGATGCAGGTGAACCGCTATCGTGCTCACGTAGTCCACAGCCGTCATAGCACATTCGATTATTACCACACGTCCCGTGGAAGCATATGTGAATGCTCACGTGGTGCGTGTTTCGAGGAGCCGTTCGCCCAGATGACGGTGCATCCGGACACGACGGTCGACCTGGTATAACAAAAAACGTGACTCATCCGACCAGGCTACACGTTTCCACTGAAACACGGTCCAGTCTCGATAATTGCGTTGCAATCCCAAATTGACGATGTCGCTGGGTCAACATGGGAACGCACAGGCGTCGTCTGCTGCAGAACCCCATCTTCAACAATGTGCGCTAAACCGTGTGCTGCGAGGCTTTGTCCGATCCGTCACCGCCCCCCATCTTACATGTTCCACAGAGCGGGCACTTGACCGACCTCCAGGTTCCGTGCTGAGGCGTGGAAGCCTGTTCGTGGTTGCAACGTCCTTCAACCACTTTCCACGACAATAGCACACCAACAGCCGACCAGTTTCGCGGTTCGTGAGATGCGTGTCCCCCGGCGCCGGGCTCTAACTATATGTATTGCTTAACCCTGCGGTGCTGACACCATCTTTACCTTAATCTAGAGAGTTTTGAGATGATCGAGGTGAACAACATGCAGGTGCCGATTACCGCCCCCCGGGCGCACTGGCAGACGCTGGGAAGCAAGTAGCGTGGGCCGCAGACAGGGTGCATTGCGTGAACATCCGGGAAAGCCGGCCCGCCGTGCCGTCCAGGGCTTGCAGCGTCCTGCCGAGACCTGCGCGTAGTCGGCGCTGTTTCTACTGATCCACAGCACACGCCCTCCCACTGCGCCTCTAATCTGTCCGCCACAAATTACAGCACCTACTATACGACGCTCAAATTCTTCCTACACAAATCATTATCAACACTCTTTTCAAGCGACACAGCCTAATTGTCTCCCAAATGCCTTTACAACGCCAAATGACTGCAACGTGTATGACTAAGATTACGCACTACTTGTTTTGAAAAGCATCACAGAAGCCGATCAAGGGGGAGATCAGATTGAATTCCGGAGAAATGAAGGAACAGAAGAGGCACCACTGACCCTACCACATATTTTACTAGGTACACTGAACAACAGAAAACCTAAGTTTATACTATTCGTAGATTCTTAAAAAAGACAGACTGCTGTTGTAAGAGTTGAAGAGTACGAAATGAAGGCGGTATCTGAGAAGACAGTGAGAGAACAGTGTCGCCTATCACCAATGTTTTCCAATTTGTACACTCAGAAAGCAGTGAAGAAAAGAAAGCAGGAATTTGGAAGAGGAATTAAGCTGCAGAGGGAAGAAATAAAAACTTAGCAGTTTGTCGATGACATTGTAATTTCGTAAGGGATGGGAAAGGAGTTGGAAGAGCAGTTGAACAGAATATGAAGTGTTCCGAAAAGTGCTCATAAGATGATCAACAAAAAAGGTAAAACAAGGGTAATGGAACTTCCTGGCAGATTAAAACTGTGTGCCGGACCGAGACTCGAACTCTCCGCAATATCCTTTCTTTCAGGAGTGCCTGTTCTGCAAGGTTCGCAGGAGAGCTTCTGTAAAGTTTGGAAGGTAGGAGACGAGGTACTGGCAGAAGTAAAGCTGTGAGGACAGGGCGTGAGTCGTGCTTGGGTAGCTCAGTTGGTAGAGCACTTGCCGGCGAAAGGCAAAGATCCCGAGTTCGAGTCTCGGTCCGGCACACAGTTTTAATCTGCCAGGAAGTTTCACACCAGCGCACACTCCGCTGCAGAGTGAAAATTTCATTCTAAGGGTAATGGAATTTCTCGAATTAAATCAGGTGATGCGGAGAGAATTAGATTACTTTTTACAAAATAAGCAGGATATCGTATGCAGAGTGGATATAACACAAAAATCATTTCCGAAAAGCAGAAATTTTCTAACATCGAATATAAATTTCTAGTGTTTGGAAGTGGAGTGTAGCCTTGCACGGAAGTGAAACGTGAACGATAAACAGTACAGAAATGAGGTAAACCTAAGCTTCTGAAATGTGATGGTACAAAGAATGCTGAAGATGTGTAAATCGAATAATTAATGGTGAGATACTAAATCGAATTAGGAAAAAAAGAAATTTATGGCAAAACTCAACTAATTAAAGGGGCTGGCCTTGAACAGCTAGCTCCACGCGGAATGAAAATATCTTACACCTTGTAGCTACAAACAGGCCGGACCTTATGGATGCGTCAGTATGGAGACGGGAATTAACGATCATTGTGTCATAGTGACTGTGGTTACGAAGGGGGCTGTGAAACAACATACATGTCCTTTCAGGAGTAAAATTCCGTTCTGGAAGTGGCTATGTGACATGGGGCGTTGTCGTAACACAGCATCCACTTGTCTGCATGTCCGGTCTCACTCGACACACCTTTTACCTGAGCCTTTGAAGAACATCTTTGTGAAACATCTGGTTGACAAGTGAACAAATTCTTTATGCACGATAACCCTACCGTTAAAAAAGCGAATCAGCATTGTTTTGATGTTTAGTTTGCTCATTCGAGCTTTTTTCCGGTCCAGATGTCTCAGTTTGCCACGTCTCACTTTGCCGCTTTGACTCAGGATCTTCCTCAAAAATCCACGATTCAGCGCCTTTTATCACACGATTGAACGATTAATGGTCACCGACAACTCCCTGAAGAAGAGCAATGCACACGTTTCTTCAATCGTTGTGAGGTTTTTTGGTACCACCTTGGCACAAACCTTTCGCATGTGCAAACCTTCGGTTAAATTTTGATGTACGGTGAAAGTGTTTTAACAGATGACTCATCATCCCCATTGTCTGATCTCACATGATCACGCAAAAGTTCTTTGCCGTCGGGTTTTGAAGTTGCAGGTCTCCCTGAGCGAGGTTCACCTTAAACGCGTTCTCTGCCTTTCAAAAATCATTTATGCAAGAGAAAAACTTGCATTCTTGATAAGGAATGTTCCCCATAGCCCTGTTTCAACTTTTCAAAGGTGACACTCGCGGACTCCCAAAGTTTAACACAAAACCTGATGGCATACCTTAGCTCCAAATTCCGCTGTTCAACTGTCGTTAACACACAACAATATTACAACTTAACTGATGGCGCTCTCAGAAATCACGTGATGGCTGTACGGAGCTGAAACTACAACTGAGCACCTGGAAGGAATGAACACACCGGTCTACCCAAGCAGAACAACACAGCGCTGCCACAATGTTCACAGCCTTATCAGGGTCATTACTTCTCTCACACATCTCGTAAATGTCTAGAAGGCTGGGAGAGTGTTTCTGCTAGAAACACCAGATAAGCAGCTGTTAGCATTTCACTTAAATAATGAATTGCAATTATTTGGTTCCAGTATGATGGATACAATCTAATAATCATGTCATTATCTGATATACAGGGTGATACAGGAGGAAATGTACATGCTTTGAGGGGTAGTACTCGTGATACTGAATAAAAAACTTCATATCGACTTATGCCCTATACCAAATGGTTTCCAAGATGGAACACATTTAATATTCATTGTTATTTATTTTCTGTACTATCAAATATTGTCATTGTTTACGACATACCACAGTAGTGTAGAGTAAGTTGAGACGAACAGTTTGATACGGGACACTTGTTGTCTATCAAGTAGTGAAACTACCTCAAATTGGCCTACAAAAACTATGAAAGACACAGCGCATGCGCGTCGCGCGAGTTTTCAACTTTCTCGCGCTCTCTTAGCACAAACAGTTCTACAGAAAAAAAGAGAACTTTTTTTATAGGAAATTTAAGGTAGTTTAATTTTGTACTGCGACGCGTTTTCGTTGTAGGGTGCTGTATTCGAGTGATTCAAGAAAAACGTACAAACGTTATATTAAATGTGTTCTACCTCGGAAACCATTGGAAATAGGGTATACGTCGATATGAAGTTTTTTGTTCAGTATGACGAGAACTATTACCCCTCAAAGCATGTACCTTTCCTCCTGACTCACGCTGTATGTTATGCTGATGGCCCTACAGAAGAAAAATTGTTAAAGACACGGTCTTATGAAATAAGCAATATGTCCCTACATATACCTACATAAAATTGACAGGAAGACCAGATCTTTTATGTCAAATCAAGAACTATGCAGCAAGGTTGTGGAAAAGGCAGTAAACACTGGACGAATTACATCGAAAAGAAACAGTGAACAAAGGACGTAATGTAGCACATCTATACGGTACGCAAGCAGACAGATACAACGTATCCATAACAAAACATTCACTAAGTTTTTACACATTCAGCACTACATACAACAACCTCCACATGAATATTAATCTCATTTTCAATTTTTATCCACGTCCAGAAAACATCACAAATCTAGAATTTAGAGATGCCGAAACAAATCTCCTCACAACAGGTCTGAAATACAACTTAGCATTAAAATCACAGAAAAATTCTTTAAAGTACTTGACAGCCACTACTAAAGTTGCAATATATGTAGCGAATCTCTCACACAGAAAACAGAATGAAATTACAGTTAACGCAACAAACAAAAGACAAGGTACTATACAAGAACAATACACACAAATACCAGCCCAAAATAGAACACAAAATTCTGAACAATACAAACCAAATACTGCTGTTAAATGATAATATACCATTAAAAGCAGATAAAGAGAACAGTGTGGTCATCCTAAACTAAAACAATTATATAGGCAAGGTCAAGTCGTCCTTTGAATCTACTAATATCATAGAATTGCTTCACAACCATAGTAATAGATATGCAGCTAAAACAATGAAAGCCATTGAAAACTGTAATATCCTTACCAATGGACATGAAAAAAAATGTGGTAATGAATTCAAATATACCAAAATTATGGGCCCAATCAACGGTTCCGATTTGTCCCATAATTAACTGCATAAATAGCCCATCATATCTGATATGCAAAAAAAAACACACTAACAACAAAAATTTATGCTTTCAAACCAACGTACACAATCAAAAATTCGCATAACCTGACAAGAGATGTGAAAGACAAACAAATACCACTCGATGGTAAATTTATTTAAAATGATGTCACTAATCTATATACAGATGTACCAGTACAGATAAATAACCAAATAATAAAATATAACATGCTATAACAAAGGAAAATTCCAAGACTGGAACATTCGAAATTACAAATCTTTTGGAATAGTGCTATCACAAATTATTTTGAATTTAATAACACAATTTATACCCAAGCAGATGAAGTAGCCATGGGTGGTAATAGTGTAGCAGACACATTAGCCGGCTATTTTCCTATATTCTCTAGAAGGGAAATTCTTTAACTCAAACTGGCCTACTCTCAACAAATTTGTACACTGTTTTAGGTATGTAGAGGACACCCTATTGTTGGTAGATGGCAGCCACGCCGACATCAAAAATATCCACCAAAAACTCCCCTACCTACACCCTAAAATTGACTTCACTATGGAAATTGAGAACCAGTAACTACCTCGACCTCACAACTGGCAAAAATAGTTATCATCACACATTTTATATCTACAGAAAGAATACCACTTCTGACAACGTTATAAATGCTACTTCCTGTCATTAAATGTCGCATCAACTAGCATTTTTCTATTGAACGATTAATATATTAAATAGCAAACCATTACAAAACCCAGAAATTCAAAAGGACCTTAACACATTACATAGCTTATACAAGTGTCTTTGACCCCAAGGTAACCACAAAATTATACTGTAAGTATAAAACACGTAAGGAGAACACAATACAGAGATATATGCCTAACTCGAGAAACATTACCTAAAAAAATAAAATACGTATCAACAGTCTACCCTGGTAAACCTCCAACAAAATTGATGCACTTTTTAAAGCCACAAATATTAAGCTATCCTTTCGAACCAATAACAACCTTTTAAAGAAATTACATTCCGCCACCACTAGAATATCCGAGGATGACAACCCAGACATGTAAAATAACATGTGGCAGCTGTAGTAGCGTGTACATTGGCAGAACAGAAACAAATTTTAAATCACATATAAGGAACAAATACAGACAGCGAGAATAATCAATCGAGCTTCCTTCTACATTTGGAAAATAAAAACCACACTGCTGATACAATCGAAAATACATTTCAAAGTCTGCACAAATACTAAAAAGTTTTGCAATGAATATTCTTGAAGAATTGGAAATGTATATGCACACGAGAAACTGCACACAAGAAATAGCATACAGAATTTAGACACAAGTATTACCTCAAATACTTATTGAACTCTTCGAACACGAAAATGGATACATTGGAAATAACATATGCAACAACAGAAGATAAACGTGACAAAATTTAGTTGGTAAAATTCTACCGCTGTTCATCGGTATGATCTATGTTAACATATAACGTCGTAAGAGCTGAACTATAAAATTTCTGTCAAACCCTAATTAAGATATTATTTTCAATACATTTACATCATTTACCGTCTTATCAAAAATAGTGGCAGTTGTAAGACAGGCTCAAATGGGTCAAATGGCTCTGAGCACTATGGGACTTAACATCTATGGTCATCAGTCCCCTAGAACTTAGAACTACTTAAACCTAACTAACCTAAGGACGTCACACAACACCCAGCCATCACGAGACAGAGAAAATCCCTGACCCCGCCGGGAATCGAACCCGGGAACCCGGGCGTGGGAAGCGAGAACGCTACCGCACGACCACGAGATGCGGGCAGTTGTAAGACAGTTCACAAACGACGTAATATAGACGTCTCATCATTATAGACGCAAGTACAATATAGTCACTTTAATTAAACGGCATTCGCATTTATACACGTTCTCACCAAAATTGTTTCCGCAGGTACTTGATACTGGCGATTGTGTGAACAAAGGTCAGTTAATATAAGCAGCTATTGTGGTGCATCTTTCTAATAATCATGCCATTAACTGACATATATTATGCTGCAGGACATAAAGAAAAAAAAAAGGTTGAAACACAATCAGGTGTTACAAAAAGTATTCTATGACATTGGCGCCTTAGCTTTTATTTATCATTAGCTCACAACCAGCGCTAAGTGGCGCGCGACTGGAAAAAAGCGCATGAGACTCCTGTATATAAGAAGGGTTAATGAACGGATCTGCAAAATTATTTCCTACACTATGTGATCAAAAGTATCCGGCCATCTGCCTGAAAAGGACTTACAAGTTCGTGGCGCCCTCCATCGGTAATGCTGGAATTCAATATGATGTTGGCCTACCCTTAGCCTTGATGAAGGCTTCCACTTTCGCAGCCATACGTTGAATCAGGTGCTGGGGGGTTTCTTGGAGGATGGCAGCCCATTCTTCACGGAGTGCTGCACTGAGGAGAGGTATCGATGTCGGTCTACATCTACATGATTACTCCGCAATTCGCATTTAAGTGCTTGGCAGAGGGTTCATCGAACCACAATCATGCTATCTCTCTACCATTCCACTCCCGAACAGCGCGCGGGGAAAACGAACACCTAAACCTTTCTGTTCGAGCTCTGGTTTCTCTTATTTTATTTTCATGATCATTCCTACCTATGTAATTTGGGCTCAACAAAATATTTTCGCATTCGGAAGAGAAAGTTGATGACTGAAATTTCGTAAATAGATCTCGCCGCGACGAAAAATGACTTCCATCCCAACTCGCGTATCATATCTGCCACACTCTCTCCCCTATTACGTGATAATACAAAACGATTTGCCCTTTTTTGCACTCTTTCGATGTCTTCCGTCAATCCCACCTGGTAAGGATCCCACACCGCACAGCAATATTCTAATAGCTGATGAACGAGTGTAGTGTAACCTGTCTCTTTAGTGGACTTGTTGCATCTTCTAAGTGTCCTGCCAATGAAACGCAACCTTTGGCTCGCCTTCCCCACAATATTATCCATGTGGTCCTTCCAGCTGAAGTAGTTCGTAATTTTAACACCCAGGTACTTACTTGAATTGACAGCCTTGAGAATTGTACTATTTATCGAGTAATCGAATTCCAACGGATTTCTTTTGTAACTCATACGGATCACCTCACACTTTTCGTTATTTAGCGTCAACTGCCACCTGCCACACTATACAGAAATCTTTTCTAAATCGCTTTGCAACTGATACTGGTCTTCGGATGACCTTACTAGACGGTAAATTACAGCATCATCTGCGAACAACCTAAGAGAACTGCTCAGATTGTCACCCAGGTCATTTATATAGATCAGGAACAGCAGAGGTCCCAGGACGCTTCCCTGGGGAACACCTGATAACACTTCAATTTTACTCGATGATTTGCCGTCTATTACTGCGAACTGCGACCTTCCTGACAGGAAATCACGAATCCAGTCGCACAACTGAGACGATACCCCATAGGCCCGCAGCTTGATTAGAAGTCGCTTGTGAGGATTGAGATCCCCTGTCGATAGCGGCCATTACTTCGCGCGAATAAAGAGCTAGCTGCGTTGCACAAGAACGATGTTTTCTGAAACCATGCTGATTACGTATCAATAGATCGTTCCCTTCGAGGTGATTCATAATGTTTGAATACAGTATATGCTCCAAAACTCTGCAAACCGACGTCAATGATATAGGTCTGTAGTTCGATGGATTACTCCTACTAACCTTCTTAAACACTGGTGCAACCTGCGCAATTTTCCAATCTGTAGGTACAGATGTATCAGTGAGCGAGCGGTTGAATATGATTGCTAAGTTGGGAGCTATTGTATCAGCGTAATCTGAAAGGAACCTAATCGGTATACAATCTGGACCTGAAGACTTGCCCGTATCTAACGATTTGAGTTGCTTCGCAACCCATAAGGTATCTATTACTAAGAAACTCATGCTAGCAGCTGTTCGTCTTTCAAATTCTGGAATATTCCATTCGTCTTTCCTGGTGAAGGAATTTCGGAAAACTGCGTTCAATAACTCCGCTTTAGCGGCACAGTCGTCGGTAACAGTACCGTCGGCACTGCGCAGCGAAGGTATTGACTGCGTCTTGACGGTTGTGTACTTTACATACGACCAGAATTTCTTCAGATTTTCTACCAAATTTCGAGACAATGTTTCTTTGTGGAACCTATTAAAGGCATCTCGCATTGAAGTCCGTGCCAAATTTCGCGCGCCTGTAAATTTTAGCCCATCTTCGGGATTTCGCGTTCTTCTGAACTTCGCATACTTTTTCCGTTGCCTCTGCAACAGCGTTCGGACCTGTTTTGTGTACCATGGGTGATCAGTTCCATCTCTTACCAATTTATGAGGTATGAATCTTTCAATTGCTGTTGCTACTATATCTCTGAATTTGAGCCACATCTCGTCTACATTTGCAAAGTCAGTTCGGAAGGAATGGAGGTTGTCTCTTAGGACGGCTTCTAGTGACACTTTATCCGCTTTATTAAATAAAATTATTTTGCGTTTGTTTCTGGTGGATTTGGAAGAAACGGTATTGAGCCTAGCTATAACGACCTTGTGATCACTAATCCCTGTATCAGTCATGATGCTCTCTATTAGTTCTGGATTGTTTGTGGCTAAGAGGTCAAGTGTGTTTTCGCAACCATTTACAATTCGCGTGGGTTCGTGGACTGACTGCTCGAAATAATTTTCGGAGAAAGCATTTAGGACAATCTCGGAAGATGTTTTCTGCCTACCACCGGTTCTGAACAAGTATTTTTGCCAACATATCGAGGGAAGGTTGAAGTCCCCACCAACTATAACCGTATGAGTGGGGTATTTATTTGTTACGAGACTCAAATTTTCTCTGAACTGTTCAGCAACTATATCATCGGAGTCTGGGGGAAGGTAGAAGGAGCCAATTATTAACTTAGTTCGGCTGTTAAGTATAACCTCCACCCATACCAATTCGCATGGAGTGTCTACTTCGATTTCACTACAAGATAAACCACTACTGACAGACACAAACACTCCACCACCAATTCTGCCCAATCTATCTTTCCTGAACGCCGTCTGAGACTTGGTAAAAATTTCTGCAGAACTTATTTCAGGCTTTAGCCAGCTTTCTGTACCTATAACGATTTCAGCTTCTGTGCTTTCTATTAGCGATGGAAGCTCAGGGACTTTCCCAGCACAAGTACAACAATTTACAACTACAATTCCGACTGTTCCTTGATCCAAGCACGTCCTGTATTTGCCATGCACCCTTTGAGATTGCAGCCCACCCCGTACTTTCCCGAGGACTTCTAACCTAAAAAACCGCTCAGTCCACGCCACACAGCCTCCGCTACCCGTGTAGCCGCCAGCTGAGTGTAGTGAACTCCTGACCTATTCAGCGGAACCAGAAACCCCACCACCCTATGGCGCAAGTCAAGGAATCTGCAGCCAACACGGTCGAAAAACCGTCTGAGCCTCTGATTCAGACCCTCCACCCGGCTCTGCACCAAAGGTCCGCAGTCGGTTCTGTCAACGATGCTGCAGATGGCGAGCTCTGCCTTCATCTCGTAAGCAAGACCGGCAGCCTTCACCAAATCAGATAGCCGCTGGAATCCAGAGAGAATTTCCTCAGATCCAAAGCGACACACGTCATTAGTGCCGACATGTGCCACCACCTGCAGCTGGCTGCACCCTGTGCTCTTCATGGCATCCGGAAGGTTCCTTTCACCATCAGGAATGACTCCACCCGGAATGCACACGGAGTGCACACTGGATATCTTCCCCTCCTTAGCCGCCATATCCCTAAGGGGCCCCATTACGCGCCTA
The DNA here is from genome assembly GCF_023864345.2 of Schistocerca serialis cubense. Lineage (NCBI taxonomy): Eukaryota > Metazoa > Arthropoda > Insecta > Orthoptera > Acrididae > Schistocerca > Schistocerca serialis. The sequence goes on along the minus strand of NW_026047583.1, from coordinate 32,568,232 downwards.
ACATTGGAGCTCCCAACTACCAATAAGCCCACCCTCTGCGATTGCCCGGACCTTGAAGCTGAGAATCATCCTCTGAAACAGGGCAGGCAGCTGCATCTGGCTCAGCCAGAGACAGTACCTGAAACCTGTTTGTCAGACGCACCAGGGAGGCTTTCTGATCAGCCTCCGGAGACGTCTTTCGCTGCCTGCCACGCCTTGGAACGACCTGCCAATCAACCACAGGCGAGGGCTCAGACCCACTGCGGGCAGCAACCGGGGCAGCCACAGCGGCAGACCGATCTGGGGACAGACGGGACGAGGTTGACATCCCCGTGATACCCAAGTCCGGCTCTCCACAGTGGTGCCCATTGGCAACAGCCTCAAGCTGTGCGACCGAAGTCAGTGCCGCCTGCAGCTGTGAGCGAAGGGATGCCAACTCAGCCCTCACCCGAAAACAGCTATCATAGTCGCTGCCCATTCTAATCAATGTTGAACAACAGTTACTGAAACACGAGTCTGTGCCTAGATAACGGAAGGGAAACGCGCAAAGAATGTATGAACTAACCTGTACAAATGCCTAACAACTGCGCTACACGATTACAGTAACTAAAACTCGAAATTACACCTCCTATACGAAACTCTCACGCAATTTAAGTAAGAATCTACGAAGTAAACACAGAAAAGAAGCTATATACGTATGTTTCTGCGCTGGCGATGTGCACCAACTGGGAGCTCAGGCCACGGTCGATGAGGCCTGGCACGAAGTCGGGGTTCCAAAACATCCCAAAGGTGTTCTACACGGTTCAGGTAACCGGGCATTCGCCATACCCATCCATACCCTTCCATCGGATAGACACATTGTGTACCGTCATTCGTCACTCCATAAAACGTTTTTCCATTGTACAATCGTCCAATGTTTACGCTCCTTACACCAAGCGAGGCGTCGTCTGGCATTTACGGGCGGGTGTGTGACTTGTGAGCAGCCGCACGATCACGAAATCCAAGTTTTCTCATTCCCGGCTAACTGTCATAGTACTTGCATCGGATCCTGATTCAGTTTGGAATTCCTGTGTGATGGTCTGGATAGATGTCCGTCTATTACACATTATGACGCTCTTCAACTGTCGGATGTCTCTGTCAGCCAACAGACGAGATCGGCCTGTACGCTTTTGTGCTGTACATTTCCCTTCACGTTTCCACTTAACTATCACATCGGTAACACTAGACCTAGGGATGTTTAGCAGTGTGGAAATCTCGTGTACAGACTTATGACACAAGTGACACCCCATCAGCTGAGCACGTTCCAAGTCCGTGAGATCCGCGGGGCGCCCCATTCTGCTCTCTCACAATGTCTAATGACTACTCAGGTCGATGATATGGAGTACCAGGCAGTAGGTGGCAGCACAATGCGCCTAATATGAAAAACGTATGTTTTGGGGGGTATCCAGATACTTTTGATCACACAGTGTATATTCTTAACATCGATTTGTTGCTGACTCCTCTCTCAGTTCGAATCTAATAAATTTCCTAGAGACCGAAAAGCTTATATCCACGAATCAGCACGGTTTTAGAAAGCATCGCTTGTGTGAAACTCAGTTTACCCTTTTCTCACATGATATACTGGGACAGGCAGATTCTACATTTCTAGAATTCCTAATGGTTCAAATGGCTCTGAGCACTGTGGGGCAATATCTGAGGTCATCAGTCCCCTAGAACTTAGAACTACTTAAACATAACTAACCTAAGGACATCACACAAAGCCATGCCCGAGGCAGGATTCGAAACTACGACCGTAACAGTGGCGTGGTTCCGGACTGAAGCGCCTAGAATCGCTCGGCAATTGCGGCCGGCCTAGAATTCCGAAAAGCATTTGACACGGTACCCCATTACAGACATTTATGGAGGTACGAGCATATGGAATAGGTTCCCAGATATGTGAGTGGTTCGAAGGCTTCTTAAGTAATAGAACCCAATATGTTGTCCTCGACGGCGAATGTTCATCAGAGACAAGGGTATCGTCAGGAGTGCGCCAGGGAAGGATAATTACGACCGCTATTATTTTCTATACAGATAACTGATCTGACCGATAGGTTGGGGAGCACCTTGCAGTCGTTTGTTGATGATGCTCTGGTGTACGGGAAGGACTCGAAGTTGAGTCACTATGATACAAGATGACTGATGGTGTGATGAATGGCAGCTGGCTCTAAACGTAGAAAGATGTAAGTTAATGCGGATGAATAGGAAAATCAAATGTGTTATGTTCGGGTACAGCATTAGTAGTGTTCAGCTTGACACGACCACGTCATTTAAATATATGTCATTAAATATATATTTACATAATACGGAACGCGAATGGTCGACTACGCTTTATTGGGAGTGTGGTTCACCTGTAAAGGAGACCGCATATAGGACGCTGGTGCGACCTACTCTTCAGTACTGCTCGAGTGTTTGGGGTCCGCTCCTGGTCGTATTAAAGGAAGATGTCGGTGCAGTTCAGAAGCGGCCTGCTGGATTTGTTACCGGTAGGCTCGAACAGCACGCAAGTGTTACACGGATGCTTTGGGAAATGAAATGAGAGACGCCGGAGGGAAAGGGGCGTTCTTTTCGAGGAAGAACATTTAGCAGATTTGTGGATAACTGCAGAACGCTCCTACTGCCGTCAGCATACATTTTTGTAAGGACCACGAAGATAACAGAAATTAGGGCTCACACGGAGGCATTTAGCCAGACGTTTTTCCATCGCTCTATCTGCGAGTGGAACAGGAAAAGAAACGTCTGGTAGTAGCACAAGGTATCATCAGCATCGTATGGTGGCTTATGACATATGATGTAGACGTAAATGTAGACTGGTTGATAGGACATATCTCGAGGCATCAAGCAATAGTTAATTTGGTAATGGAGGAAGTGTTGACTGGGAGGTAAAATTGTGCAGGTAGGTCGCGTCTTGACTACAGTAAGCATGTTCAAAACGATGACCTTACGCAAGAATGAAGATACTTGCACAGGAGAGCCTAACGCTAACAGCTGAACCAAACAGGTCTTCGCACGGACGACGACAATGAGGAATAGTTCTTTAGTCTTGCTGGAACGAACTTTCATAGTAATGAATCAACCAATCCGGATTTTAATTATACGCATGGTATTCATTCGTAGTGGCAACGGCGTTGCAGCAGTGGGTACACCGGTTCCCGTCAGATCACCGAAGTTAAGCGCTGTCGGGCATGACCGGCACTGGATGGGTGACCATCCGGGCCGCCATGCGCTGTTACCATTTTTCGGGGTGCACTCAGCCTCGTGATGCCAATTGAGGAGCTACTCGACCGAATAGTAGCGCCTCCGGTCACAGAAAACCATCATAACGACCGGGAGAGCGGTGTGCTGACCACACGCCCCTTCTATCAGCATCCTCATCTGTGGATGACACGGCGGTCGGATGGTCCCGATGGGTCACTTGTGGCCTGACGACGGAGTGCTTTATTTACTCATAGTGGCGGCGCGTCGGAGCTTCAGACGGGGGAAACACTCTAATCACCGAAACCGCGGTTGCCAATCTGCAAGACATGCGTCCCTTTTCCTAGCAAGCACTATGCGTAGGAGCGTAATTAAATACCAGTCCGGCCGTACATAATTTATTTGTCCTTAGTCTCTGAAGGTGAAACGAAATGATTAGTTTGAAAATGCCACGGTTGATTTTCTTCCTCATACTTGACCAATCTGAATTTGTTACACTAGGTCTCAAATAATTTCACCGTCGACGGAACGTAAATCATCTTTCTTTTCAGTAGCCGCTAACAGCCAGTATGAAACGGGTACTCGCACCTTCGTTTCTCGGCCGTGGCGATGACCGGGTTTTCTGTGACACTATGGAATACTGAATACAATATTGCTAATACTCTTTTTTTCTTGTCGCTTAGCCATCTACGGACTACGCTATTTGAATTTTGTTTTTCCTTGTCCTTGTACCTTGACTAACTTCAGACCGGTGTTCCGGAATGCGTCTCCTATGCTGTTCCTTCTTCCCTTCAGTCCACTCCTCTACCTTGTAGGACTCATACCACATACGGCGCTACAGAAAACAATGCTCCAAAGAATGGTGCATCTGAGCTTTTCGACAAGTGTGTCTTCTTCTGATTCACCACCTCCTTTGATTGGACCTAGGATCTATACGTAACATCTGTCTCTCACCTATTTCTAATTTCTCGAGCAAACATTCTCCACCCATAGTCAGGCGTGTGCGGCGTGTACGATATCCTATCGCAACACTGCGCAGCAATGATATATTGGTACTTCGTCTTTTACACATTTCTACTTAGTCGATATGCGGTCTTCATTCTCATGATTCGTGACAAGGCTTCTTTCTCTGATGTGTTGCTGAATATGCAGTCTCCTAGGTTTTAAATTTCTCGGTCCGCTTGATATCCCCTTCTAATACCTCTAACACTCTGAGTGATGAGTTTACTTTTTCTACAAATTCAATCTTTTCCTTCCTTCCAGGAATCAAATGAGGGTGATCAACGGATGAGAAGGCAGCGCCAATACGACTGTTGGTAATGGGCACAAAAACCGTATCAGCTTGCAAATGCGATGCTTATTGCCTGAATGTTAAACAATTTTTGAAAGCTGCTATGGGGAGAAGTCAGCAAGTAAAACGGTTTTCCAGCAGTTGTCGCTGTTTTTAAGGAGTCATTGGGGATCTACACAGGTGTGACCGTACTCTGGAAGTGGAGAGACCTGCCTCCTCACCAACGCTACAGGCAAAGAGCACGTGAAAAAATGACCGTACAAAATAGACTTGACTAGAGCAGCAGATCCACGACGTTACGGGCGTAGCTAGCTGTTGAGCCTGCATGGCTGGACTTGGCGGGCTCTGGCCAGAGCGAGTCAGAGCCAGTTACAACTTGAATACTCTCCAACCTCTCCTGCACCCCGTTAGCGTATTACAGAGCAAGTATGACCAATATTCGGTAAGTATTTCGAATCAAACGTATAAATTCGTATTACTAAAGTCTGTATGATTTCATGTGTACTTCATTTTAACGAAAGTTTTATTGCTTTTTACTTTCAAGTTCTGAACTTACAGGGAACTCAACTCCTCTGTGCTTTATACGACTTCACTGTATACTATCCTCAATAAGAGTTTGAAAAATATTTCAATAAAAGGAAAATAATAAGTAGATCACATTTTTACCCCCTTCTGGTATTAAAAAATACTTACGCCATTGGAAAATCCTGAAAATTATATTCTTCACAATAGTCAAGATATTTCTTTATAAGCTAGCCTATGCGTTAATGGGAGAATTGAATGAACAACAGAAACAACGTCGGAACAATCCGTGTAATATTGCTGTTTACTATAAAGCTTGTATTTCACGTACTTACTGACTTCAATCTTCATCCTACTTCTTTTCAGCTTAATGCCATACGTACCTGCAAACAGAAAGAAAATGAAAATTATTACAGGTTCTAGTTATAGGGTTGCAGTAAGCAGGTTCCATTCTACCTGCCTAGTCGCATTAACGCGACCACCTGTCAAAAGCCTGAACAACATATGACACTGTCTTACATGCAGGGTGCAAATACTCTTACTACTGTAATTCTTCATGCTTTCCCGGCGATCTGTTGTCATTTTGGATATTCGGGAATCCAGCCGGATGTTCGCGTCGTACTCGCACGATATTTCAACAGCGTGCCTCGCTGTCTTCTTCAGGTGCTACCTGAGACTGGTCCTTGGCTCGATCGAGTCCAGTATTTATGCCTGGGAGCAGCTGGGCGTTTCCTAATCGGTCCGCGCCGGGTCGAGTGTTCCATCTGTGGTCCGCGCCCACCAGACTCAGCTTCAATGGACCCCTCCAGTCGCAGATGTTCCGACTGCCGTCGGCGCCCGTTCTGGCCGTCCTCAACGGATGTGGTTATCATCTGAGTCAGACCTGGTCTGAGATGTTGGGTACTCTATCTCCTGACTGTTACTATGATTTCCACTTCTGTTTCGTGCTGGGCGCTCCCTAATCGGTCCACGCCGCGTCGTGTGTTCCGTCTGAGGTCCGCGCCCGTCAGACGCGGCTACATTGTCCCTCTCTGGTCGCTGGTGTTCCCTCCGCCGTCCGCGCCCGGCCTGGCTGTCTTCTGAAGTCGAGTTCATGATCTGGGGTGTGTCAGATCTGGTCTCCAATGTCAGACACCTTGTCTCACGGCTGTTCTCTCGGTCTCCACTTCTATTTCTTGTAGAATCCCAGAGTGTCCTGCGTTGAGTTTTCACAAGCTCAAGTGCTGGATTCCAGGCAGTGCTGATTTGGTATCCCGAGTCACGGTTGATTAGATTGTCTGTGACCTTAATCTCAATGGCTTCTTTAATGACACTGTCCCAAAATCTTGAGGTCTGTGTCACAATCTTGGTGTCATTGTAATTAATTGAATGACCAAGTTCCAGACAATGCTCTGCTATGGCTGATTTAGTTGCCTGCCTGAGTCTGGTATGTCTCTGGTGTTCTTTACACCTGATGTTCACAGTTCTGGTGGTCTGGCCAATGTATGACATCCCACACTGGCATGGTATGTTGTAAATACCTGGCTTGCGTAGCCCCAGGTCATCTTTTACATTCCCCAGCATAGCCCCAATTTTGGTGGGTGGGCAAAATATGCTCTTGATGTCATATTTCTGGAGAATCCTGCTGATCTTGGCAGAGATAGGTCCGGCATATGGCAGGTATGCCATCTTCTTTGCCTCTTCTGGTTCTTCTTCTTGATCCTTTGGCCGGTTAGCAGGTTGAAGTGCCTTCTGGATATCTCTAGAGGAGTACCCATTCCTGCTGAACACTGATTGTAAGTGTTCTATTTCTGTGGCCAGACTATCAGTATCTGACAGAGTTTGTGCTCTGTGGACCAGTGTTTTGAGCACTCCATTCTTCTGTGCTGGATGGTGGCAACTGCTGGCTTGTAGGTATAAGTCAGTGTGCGTAGGTTTGCGGTACACACTGTGTCCAAATGTGCCATCTGCCTTTCTCTTCACCAGAACATCCAAGAAAGGAAGTAGTCCATCCTTCTCCATTTCCATTGTGAACTGAATGTTCGGATGGCAAGAGTTCAGATGTAGCAGGAACTCATCTAACTTATCTCTACCATGGGGCCAGATGACAAAGGTATCATCCACATACCGAAAAAAGCACTTGGGTTGATATGTGGCTGAAGAGAGTGCCTCCTCTTCAAACCTTTCCATAAATAGGTTGGCCACCACTGGTGATAGAGGGCTGCCCATAGCCACCCCTTCTGTTTGTTCGTAAAATTGACCTCCATATAGGAAGTACGTCGAGGTGAGTACATGCCTGAATAGATCAAGGAGAGCCCCATCGAACTTCTCTCCAATAAGCTCAAGTGACTCCTTCAGTGGTACCCGTGTGAAGAGAGACACCACATCGAAACTAACCATGATGTCTGTGTCTGTGATGTGTTGCTGGCCCAGTCGTTGCAGGAAATCCTCTGAGTTCCGGATGTGATGTGCACATTTACCCACATGTGGTGTCAACATCATCTTCAGGTATTTCGCAGTAGGGTAAGTTGCTGCGCCATAGCAGAGCATTGTCTGGAACTTAATCATTCAATGGATTACAATGACACCAAGATTGTGACACAGACCTCAAGATTTTGGGACAGTGTCATTAAAGAAGCCATTGAGATTAAGGTCACAGACAATCTAATCAACCGTGACTCGGGATACCAAATCAGCACTGCCTGGAATCCAGCACTTGAGCTTGTGAAAACTCAACGCAGGACACTCTGGGATTCTACAAGAAATAGAAGTGGAGACCGAGAGAACAGCCGTGAGACAAGGTGTCTGACATTGGAGACCAGATCTGACACACCCCAGATCATGAACTCGACTTCAGAAGACAGCCAGGCCGGGCGCGGACGGCGGAGGGAACACCAGCGACCAGAGAGGGACAATGTAGCCGCGTCTGACGGGCGCGGACCTCAGACGGAACACACGACGCGGCGTGGACCGATTAGGGAGCGCCCAGCACGAAACAGAAGTGGAAATCATAGTAACAGTCAGGAGATAGAGTACCCAACATCTCAGACTAGGTCTGACACACCTCAGATGATAACCACATCCGCTGAGGACGGCCAGAACGGGCGCCGACGGCAGTCGGAACATCTGCGACTGGAGGGGTCCATTGAAGCTGAGTCTGGTGGGCGCGGACCACAGATGGAACACTCGACCCGGCGCGGACCGATTAGGGAACGCCCAGCTCCTCCCAGGCATAAATACTGGACTCGATCGAGCCAAGGACCAGTCTCAGGTAGCACCTGAAGAAGACAGCGAGGCACGCTGTTGAAATATCGTGCGAGTACGACGCGAACATCCGGCTGGATTCCCGAATATCCAAGATGACACTCTTACTACTTCTTGGCCTCTTGATAAGTTAGTTTGTCGAGAGTCATGTATTTTCTCCTCTCTCTGGAAAACAGTGCAATCTTGCGAGCTGGGAGAATGGCACTTTCTACAGTTGACACAGATGGGGGAATTGTACAAGTATCGTTCGCATGCAGGGCTCATCCACCATCTCTTACTATGCAAAGACATGTACCCGAACATACGGTTTCACATCGCATCGGTATACCATAATCTTGACCTTTTCAGATAATGCGCCACCGTCAGAGGACAAGGCACCGGCAGTGAACCTTTTGTCCTTTGCCCGTTGGGCACATGGAATAACACGATACTGCAGCCCAAATCACTGTCGAACCTCTTGGGACGTAGACCAGGCTAGAAGTTGGATGTAGCGTGAAAGACGACTCATCCTACTAAATGACATTCTTCCACTGCTCCGTAGTCCAGGTTTTATGGCCGGCCGCGGTGGTCTCGCGGTTCTAGGCGCTCAGTCCGGAACCGCGCGACTGCTACGGTCGCAGGTTCGAATCCTGCCTCGGGCGTGGATGTGTGTGATGTCCTTAGGTTAGTTAGGTTTAAGTAGTTCTAAGTTTTAGGGGACTGATGACCGCAGCTGTTAAGTCCCATAGTGCTCAGAACCATTTGAACCATGTTTTATGGCTACGGTATCACGTTTCCCTATTACGGGCAACTGCATCACTCATAAGTAGTTCTGGAATTCCAGCTCGCCCTGCGAAATTTCCAGCTCACGGCGCTCCGTTCGTGGCGAAATTTCCAGCTCACGGCGCTCCGTTCGTGTTGTTTCGGTGCTGACAGGGTTCGTAAATGTGACATTCAGTTCAACAGTATGTACTGCAGCTGTCGTCCTCTCATTTTCCGTCGCAATCCTCTTCGATGACCGTCCCTCACGATCACTCTACACACACTTTAGTTCCATTTGTGAGTTAGCAGATTATGTTTTTCCGCTTTCCCCGCATTCTGAACAATTTTTCGATACGGCGCCTCTTTAACCACCAAACACCTGGCTACCTCGATCACAGAAGCACCCACCATACGCGCACCAACTATTTTGCTCCAACGTGATATACTGACAACTACACAGAACAGTTGTGAGCGCGGCTGACACTTGAAACGTACTGAGGGCATCGCACAGGCGCCGTCTGTGGTCAATTACAACCGCGTAATCTGCAGTTTTGGCTAGAATCTCCATATATGGATTGGATTGGATTGTTTGGGGGAAGAGACCAAACGGCGAGGTCATCGGTCTCATCGGATTAGGGAAGGAAGGGGAAGAAAATGGGCCGTGCCCTTTCAAAGGAATCATGCCGGAATTTTCCTGGAGCGATGTAGAGAAATCACGGAAAACCCAAATCAGGATGGTTGGAGACGGGATTGAACCGTCGTCCTCCCGAACGCGAGTCCAGTTTGCTAGCCACTGCGCCACCTCGCTCGGTCTGCATTTATGGTCAAGCATGCAGTTCTCACAGTGTTTCCTGTGTATAACGTAATGTCCTCCACAGCAATTTCTATCTCTATGTTTGAGCTAATCTCAGAAACTACTTTAAGGCTTTTGATACCGATTTAACTGGGGCAGCATGCTTCATGAGTAAGTTCTGTGAATGTTATTTATAACTGTTTTGTGAAATTAGATCGAACTATGAATAAATTAAAAATGTAAAGCCGCTGTGAAGCAGCACAGGAGAAAAACCTGGGGCTGCGGTGCTAGGCCAGTACCGGTACCGGAAGGCCAAGCCGGGACGAGCTGCTGCAGGCCTGCAGTTCAGAACATACCAGGTGTTCAGCTGATAACAACAGATTGGTGGAGCTGCAGCAGGGTGGACACGACGGCATGGCAGCTCACAGCTCTAATCACTGCCACAAGTTGTCAGAGCAGAAGCCGCTCACATGCGGAACATTTACCATTCGCGTCTCCTGAGAACTTCCCTGGTGTGGGACAACTTATACACTACTGGCCATTAAAATTGCTACACCAAGAAGAAATGCAGATGATAAACGGGTATTCATAGGACAAATATATTATACTAGAACTGACATGTGATTACATTTTCACGCAATTTGGGTGCAGGGTATTCATTGGACAAATATATTATACTAGAACTGACATGTGATTACATTTTCACGCAATTTGGGTGCATAGATCCTGAGACATCAGTACCCAGAACAACCACCTCTGCCCGTAATAACGGCCTTGATACGCCTGGGCATTGAGTCAAACAGAGCTTGGATGGCGTGTACAGGTACAGCTGCCCATGCAGCTTCAACACGATACCACAGCTCATAAAGAGTAGTGGCTGGCGTATTGTGACGAGCCAGATGCTCGGCCACCATTGACCAGATGTTTTCAATTGCTGAGAGATCTGGAGAATGTGCTGGCCAGGGCAGCAGTCGAACATTTTCTGTATGCAGAAAGGCCCGTACAGGACCTGCAACATGCAGTCGTGCATTATCCTGCTGAAATGTAGGGTTCCGCAGGGATCGAATGAAGGGTGGAGCCACGGGTCGTAACACATCTGAAATGTAACGTCCACTGTTCAAAATGTCATCAATGCGAACAAGAGGTGACCGAGACGTGTAACCAATGGCACCCCATAGCATCACGCCGGGTGATACGCCAGTATGGCGATGACGAATACTCGCTTCCAATGTGCATTCATCGCGATGTCGCCAAACACGGATGCGACCATCATGATGCTGTAAACAGAACCTCGATTCATACGAAAAAATGACGTTTTGCCATTCGTGCACCCAGGTTCGTCGTTGAGTATACAATTGCAGGCGCTCCTGTCTGTGATGCAGCGTCAAGGGTAACTGCAGCCATGGTCTCCGAGCTGATAGTCCATGCTGCTGCAAACGTCGTCGAACTGTTCGGGCAGATGGTTGTTGTCTTGCAAACGTCCGTATCTGTTGCCTCAGGGATCGAGACGTGGCTGCACGATCCATTACAGCCTGTCATCTCGATTGCTAGTGATACGCGGCCATTGGGATCCACCACGGCGTTCCGTATTACCCTCCTGAACCCGCCGATTACATATTCTGCTAACAGTCATTGGATCTCGACCAACGCGAGCAGCAATGTCGCGATACGATAAATCGCAATCGCCATAGGCTACAATCCGACATTAATCCGACATCAATCCTTACACGAGGCATCACAACAACGTTTCACCAGGCAACGCCGGTCAACTGCTGTTTGTGTATGAGAAATCGGTTGGAAACTTTCCTCATGTTAGCACATGGTAAGTGTCGCCACCGGCGCCAACCTTGTGTGAATGCGGCGAAAAGCTAATCATTTGGATATCACAGCATCTTCTTCGTGTCGGTTAAATTTCGCATCTGTAGCACGTCTTCTTCGTGGTGTAGCAATTTTAATGTCCAGTAGTGTACAAAGGTGACGGTAGTTACCTTGGCAAGTCGTCTCGTCATAGATAGTTACTGGTACCCGTGCAGCAAGTAGGCCTATTCCATATCATCCATACCGTTCGGTTCCGTAGGTTAACCTCAGTAGTGACATCAATTTCGGTTCGGGAGTCGAAGTTGCTATTGTGCACGCTACTGAAACCTGTTAAAGATCGGTCCACCTGCCAATAATTCGTCTACTGTACCATGACGTTGTGAGGTGTCGGTAAGGTCTTTCGTTCGCTCCCTGTGCTTTCATTGCGACGGTAATTTACTTTAGATGTAGTGAGTTCATTTTAGTTTCGGATTTTTTGGGTTAGGTTTCACTGAATGATCGCTGGGAGACATTCGAGCGGAAAGTGAGTTCATAAATGTTATTATGCATCCATTTCAGCCGAGAATCACGGAAGTGGACATGGTGCAATCGGTACTGATAAGGAGAAAGCAAGGGCGACGAAGGGGGGCAAGGTGGCTCGAGGAAATGTGCTGCCACGCGATTCGGCAGCACAATCTGCGGGACGAGACGTACCACTTTGAAATGCCCGAGAGGAACTTTGCGGGGAGGTACAGACTACATATTGACCACGAGGTGGTCTGTAATTTGATTGAGGAACTACGGCCGTACATTGCAGCCCATCGAAGAGCTACAGTCATCCGTTTGCACCAGAAGTTGTATTTGTTTAGCAAGTCCTGAGATGAGTCATCATCATCATCATCATTTAAGACTGATTATTCCTTTCAGCGTTCAGTGTGGAGCATAGACCCCCTTATAAAATTCCTCCATGATCCCCTATTCAGTGCTAGCATTGATGCCTCTTTTGATGTTAAGCCTATTACTTCAAAATCATTCTTAACCGAATCCAGGTACCTTCTCCTTGGTCTACCCCGACTCCTCCTACCCTGCTGAACCCATGAGTCTCTGGGGTAACCTTGCTTCTCCCATGTGTGGAACATGACCCCACAATCTAAGCCTGTTCGCCCTGACAGCTACATCTATAGAGTTCATTTCCGGTTTTTCTTTGATTTCCTCATTGTGGACACCCTCCTGCCGTTGTTCCCATCCAGAGTACCTGCAATCATCCTAGCTACTTTCATATCCGTAACCTCAACCTTATTGACAAGGTAACCTGAATCCAGCCAGCTTTCACTCCCATACAACAAAGTTGGTCGAAAGATTGAACGGTGCACAGATAACTTAGTCTTGGTACTGACTTCCTTCTTGCAGAAGAGAGTAGATCGTAGCTGAGCGCTCACTGCATTAGCTTTGCTACAACTCGCTTCCAGTTCTTTCACTTTGCCATCCTGTGAGAACATGCATCCCAAGTACTTGAAACCGTCCACCTGTTCTAACTTTGTTCCTCCTATTTGGCACTCAGTCTGTTTATATCTCTTTCCCACTGACATTACTTTCGTTCTGAAGATGGTAATCTTTATACCATAGTCCTTACATTTCTGATCCAGCTCTGAAATATTACTTTGCAAACTTTCAATCGAATCCGCCATCACAACTAAGTCATCCGCATATGCGAGACTGCTTATATTGTGTTCACATATCTTAATCTCACCCAGCCAGTCTACTGTTTTCAACATATGATCCATAAATAATACGAACAACAGTGGAGACAGGTTGCAGCCTTGTCTTACCCCTGAAACTACTCTGAACCATGAACTTGATTTAACATCAACTCTAACTGCTGCCTGACTATCTATGTAAACACCTTTAATTGCTTGAAAAAGTTTGCCTCCTATTCCATAATCTCATAGAACAGACAATAACTTCCTCCTATGAACCCGGTCATATGCCTTTTCTAGATCTATAAAGCATAGATACAATTCCCTGTTCCACTCATAACACTTCTCCATTATTTGACGTAAGCTAAAGATCTGGTCCTGACAACCTCTAAGAGGCCTAAACCTAATTTGTCCTCAACTAATACTCGCACATTTATTTCAACAATACCCGAGAAGATTTTACCCACAACGCTGATTAAAGAGATACCTCTGTAGTTGTTACAATCTTTTCTGTTTCCATGTTTAAAGATTGGTGTGATTACTGCTTTCGTCCAGTCTGATGGAAACTGTCCCGACCCCCACGCCATTTCAATTATCCTGTGTAGCCATTTAAGACCTGACATTCCACTGTATTTGATGAGTTCCGACTTAATTTCATCCACCCCAACCGCTTTATTGCACTGCAATATATTGACCATTTTCTCCACTTCCTCAAATGTGATCCTATTTCCACCATCATTCCTATCCCATTGTACATCGAAATCTGAAACATTACTGATCGTATTTTCACCTACATTGAGCAACTCTTCAAAATATTCCCTCCATCTGCCCAAGGCATCAACAGGATTCACCAGCAGTTTTCCTGACCTGTCCATAATACGTGTCATTCCCTTCTTACATCCCTTTCGAAGACTGCTAATTACACTCCGGAATGGTTTTCCAGCAGCTTGACCCAAAGTCTACAACCTGTTTCCAAAGTCTTCCCAAGATTTCTTCTTGGGTGCTGCAATTATCTGTTTGGCTTTGTTTCTTTCTTCAACGTAACTTTCTCTGTCTACCTGAGTTCTAGTATGTAGCCATTTTTGATACGTCATCTTTTTCCTTTTACAGGCTGCCTTGACTGTGTCATTCCACCAAGCTGCTTGTTTCATCCTACCTTTACACACTACTGTTCCAAGAACTTCTAGTACTGTGTCCCTGTACCTTGCCCATTCATTTTCCAATGACCATAATTGACTACATTCGACTAACTGGTACCTTTCTGAGATCGCTGTTATGTACTTGTGCCCGATTTCCTTATCCTGAAGTTTCTCCACTCTTATCCTCCTACATATGGACCTGATCTCCTGCACTTTCGGCCTCACAATCCCAATTTCACTGCAGATTAAATAGTGTTCAGTGTCATCAAAGAATCCCCTGAATACACGTGTGTCCCTCACAACCTTCCTGAATTCCTGATCTGTTATTATATAGTCAATGACAGATCTGGTTCCCCTGCCTTCCCAAGTATACCGGTGAATATTCTTATGTTTAAGAAAGGAGTTTGTGATTACTAAGCCCATACTGGCACAGAAATCGAAGAGTTGTTTGATGATGCTGGCAGCAATCAGACCTGAGATGAGTACATCAGCTAAACAATTCGTATCAGTCATCAAATGCAATGGCCATTTTTTCCCTAGGTTTTGACAACTCCGAAATTTTTTGGAACACAGGTCCGATGGAAAGGGGGTAGGGGATGACGGTTCACCTGGCATGAGTCGGCAGTGCATTAACGAAGTTGGGAGGCCTCTCAATGCGCCAGTAGTCGGAAAAACTAATGGGGAGAGCGTGTTGCTAGTTGTGTCGGCTGGCCGCATCGGGTGTGGGAGCGCTGAGCTCGCACTGCGATATGGTGTGCCGTGGCACGGGCGCAGTCGTCTGGTCAGCATGTCCGCAGCTGTGGTCTACGCCTACATGGATATTCTGCAAATCACATTCAAGTGCCTTGCAGTGTGTTCATCGAACCACCTTCACAATTCTCTGTTATGCCAATCTCGTATAGCGCGCGGAAACAATGAACACCTATATCTTTCCGTACGAGCTCTGATTTCCGTTATTTTATCATGGTGATCGTTCCTCCCTATGTAGGTCGGCGTAAACAAAATATTTTCGCATTCGGAGCAGAAAGTTGGTGTTTGAAGTTTCGTGAGAAGATTCCGTCGCAACGAAAAAGCCCTTTCTTTTAATGATTTCCGCCCCAATCCTGTATCATTTCTGTGACACTCTCTTCCATATTTCGCGATAATACAAAACGTGCTGCCTTTCTATGAACTTTTTCGATGTACTCCATCAGTCCTATCTGGTAAGGATCCCACACCGCGCAGCAGTATTCTAAAAGAGGACGGACAAGCGTACTGTAGGCAGTCTCCTTAGTAGGTCTATTACAATTTCTAAAACGCAGTCTTTGGTTTGCCTTCCCCACAACATTTTCTATGCGTTCCAATTTAAGTTGTTCGTAATACCTAGGTATTTAGCTGAATTTACGCCTTTTAGATTTGACTGATTTATTGTGTAACCGAACTTGTCTTTGATTGGCTGGCGCAAGGAGAGAGAGCAACAGGGAATGGGGTTCACGTCAGTTCCTCGGGAGCTGCGTCGACTAGTTACCGCACGCACGGAATACGGCAGTGCACTCGCCTACCGAACCGATCGACAGAGCGACCTAACGAAAGGCAGGTCATTGTGTGTGTGTGTGTGTGTGTGTGTGTGTGTGTGTGTGTGTGTGTGTGTAACGAAAATCATATCAAAACTTTTTCATTTGCAGTTGCTTGTCAGGCCTGCGAAAGAGTTATATCACTGAACTGATCTTTATAGAAACAGATGCTATTCTGAAATGAGATCAAAGAATATTAAGAACCTGAACCGAATTTTATTTCATGTTCTTCAAAAGGTGGGACTGACATGATCGGCACTTCCAAACAAAGCAACTGCTGTAAAAAAAATGGCTCTGAGCACTATGGGACTTAACAGCTGTGGTCATCAGTCCCCTAGAACTTGGAACTACTTAAACCTAATTAACCTAAGGACATCACGCACATCCATGCCCGAGGCAGGATTCGAACCTGCGACCGTAGCAGTCGCGCGGTTCCGGACTGCGCGCCTAGAACCGCGAGACCACCGCGGCCGGCGCAACTGCTGTAGTTTGACAATCGTTCGGCTAATTTGTGAACAGTCTGATTCGGCAGAGCAAGTTGTTCTTCGCACCGTTTTAAATATAGAAGGTTTGTAACAGTGTTCTCGTTACTTCCACTGCTTCAAACTGTACTAGAGGTTTACGCATTTCTGTCTCTTACCGAAAAACTGGATGTATTTTCAGGGTAATGGCCGATGCACCTTGCTGTTGGGATAAAGAGCATAACTAAACCTTCTCTCTGTTATTTAATCTATTTCCCATACAAGAAATAACGCAATACTCAGAAAAGATGACAAGGATAAATATAATACGCACACAGACAATAACCTCCATCACTTAGACTAGGCCAGGAATCATCAAGCGTGAAAGCATTTTTCAAAGCACAGTCCATGTATTGAAAAACCTCTCCAGTCTCTCCGAGCCAGGTGACTGTGTGCTGGGATACAGTGCCTGGAACCCGCACATTCGCGGCAGTGTTGGCGTCACCTGCAGCACTGGTGTGGCACAAAACACTTTTTGACGCTACAGGCGCCTCACGTCTCACGTTCCTTTTACTGCCGCCAGCTCACACTTTCGCGTGCAGGGCGGCCCACTTTCCGCCTGTCAACAGTTCGTACGACGATTCGAAATTCACACGCGACTGCACTAACGTTAAGTTCGCATGCCTCTTAGGTCCGCCGGCAGTCGCTTTATTCGGAGTACACAAAAGTTATTACGGGCCGCGAAAAAGATACTCAGCACGCTACTCTCAGATCTGCCTGTACTTAATTCTAACGCATTATGCTACCGAAAAAATTCCTCCAATGTAGCTAATAATTTGACACTCACTCTCACTAGGCAGAATACAGGTTCACCGTGAAGTCCTTCCCTGATTACAAGACCTATTTCTAAGAAACTGTGTGTGCTACATAGAGCTAACATAGAACTACGTGGTCTGTTGAAAGTAGTAGCTTAACTCGTGAAGCTTATGCCTGCATTTGTAAATGTGCTCTGACAGCAGCTAATTTCTCTCTCTCTATCTCGTTACAGGCAGCGTAATTTAGGAGTGCTGCGTGTATGCAGGGGAAGCATTTTTTCACTAAATATGGTCGCCTATCACAGTTCTGCGACAGTTGTAAAGTGCCTGTGGTCGAGATCCGACAAATGTGAACAGCATCCAAGGATAGCGTGTAAAGTTTAAAGAGACTGAGCTGGTGACGAGACAAGAGGCGGCAACCTGCAGCGCGTGCAGCACTGTGGTGGAGATTTTACACAGGCTGCTGCATAAGAAGTGGAGCTGCTGCTAGTTTTGCAACCAGTTGATAGGCCCAGAGGTGCTGAGAGTCTAATATGAACTTGCTGAAATGAAACGACGCAGACAATCACAATCTGAATAACGTTTGTTTTTCCAATGAAGCGACTTTCCACGTCAACGGGAAAGTAAACGGGCGTAAAGTCCAGATCTGAGGATCGGAGAAGTCACATATCACAGCAGGTAAGGGACAGCCAGGAAGAGAATACGAATGCGTGGTGTGTCGTAACGTGTAACACATATTGGCGGACAGTTCTTTTCCACAGGGCCTATCACTACGGCAGCAGTTTACACGGATATCTTGGAACTTTAGGCTGCACCTGAGTTATAGGAACTTCAACCACAATTAGTGTTTCAAAAAGACGGTGCACTACTACACTGGAGGCTATTTGTTCGTTAGTTCTCGGATTAAACCTTTTCGGACAGATGGATCGGTAGAGACCGTCTGTCATGCCCAGCTCGTTCGCCAAACATAAGTTCCCTTGACTATTTTTTGTGGGGCACGTTGAGGATAAAGTCTTGAGGTTGCCAGTTCCTCTTACAGCAAACTCTTACAGCATGGTGTAGGGACGATGATGGATGAGATGTTGGTAAAGACATGAAGAGAAATTGAGCACAGCCTACACGTTCTACTGCAACAAACGGAGCACACGTGGAAGTGTATTCTCAGAAATAAATTTTCGTAACAAGGGTAAGATTTTGTGCAACCCTATACAATCGCAACAAATCCAAACACCATTCACTTAATTTAACCCACGTTACACGGAACTGGGAGAGGCTGGCAACGCCTCACGAATTTCAGAAACGACACACTGTTCTGCTTCCGCCACGTTTTAATATATCATATTATACTACGAGTAGGCAGCTTCAAGATTTCACAATGCTTCATTTTAGCTTACGTACCGTAGTACAGGTAGTCAATGACTCTAGACAAGCGTTTTGTTTCCACCAAATAACAACTGCACAAAAATATCACAAAAAACTGCTAAGGAAATTGTAGACCATTAAAAGAGTGCACATTTGAGCACTAGCTGCTCTAACGTTATCAGATACGATTCAGGCTTAAGCCGAGTCTCACGCTAAAAACATTTCACAGAATAGTACTAAAGGATGTTTCATTGAATACTGTCATTAGACCGGTAAATAAGCCGGATTTCGGACCCCCAAGAACAAAGTAGCTTCCCATCTTCATGACACGAAAGCAAAGTACTTTGGGAATGTAGAGGTGGGTCCCACGATGGTACAAGAAAAAACCGCCATTCTTTTTTCCACACCTAACGTATAAATACATTTTCGGCTAAACCAGTTATCAGCAAAAAGTCCGCTGGGCTGTGACACTGTCAACGTGAGCGTTAATTCACTAATCACACCAGAGATAATGACCTGTTTATGCCCATTGGTGGTAAATTATGAAACTACTTACACCAAAAGAAAGTGAAATTCTGAGCTTAAAAACTGACTAAAGGAGAGAACTAGGCAAATGCACTGATCAGCCAGAACACTATGACCATAGACCTACCCACCCGGGAGATAGCAGCGTCACCTGGCGAGGAATGACTGCTAATCAGACGCACGCATGTTGCATCTACTACCAGTGAGCGTGTTGTCCGTGTGTACAATCGGGAAGGCGCGCGATCTATCTGAGTTTCACCGAAGGCATACTGTGATGGCCCGGAGGCTCGGCGAGAGCATTTCGGAAACTGCACAACTTGTCGAGTGTTCGAGGAGTGAAGTTGTGTCTTCAATGCGTAGCGAAACCAGGGTAGAGCCGAGGTGAAGACAGGTCAAGACTTCGTGGGGCTCATTACAAAAGTCGGACGTCGTACTGTGGCGGAACCTGAAGACACACAGCACCGAACTCTCCGAACGATGACCCTGCCACGTCCAATGTTAACACCACGACATCGGCAACTACGACTGGAATGCGCGCGTGACAATCTGCACTGATTGTTGGCGCAGTGCGCTGCATGTGATGAATCCAGTTACCTTCTTCATTATGCCAATGAGAGGGCGCGAATCCGTCGTCTTCCAGGGGAGCAGCTCCTTGGCACCTTTACTGCTGGACGGAGACAAGCTGGCGGTGGCTCCATTATGCTCTGGGGAAACATTCTTGAGGGCATCCATGGGTTCAGCGGGGCTCGTGCAAGGCACGATGACGGCTAAGAAGTATCGTACACCGGTTGCAGACCACGTACACCCCTTCACGATGATCATTCTTTTCCGAAGATGGTGGCATTTTTCCAATAAGATAAAGCGCCGCGTCACGAGGCCGGGAGTGTGATGGAGTGGTTCGAGGAACATAACAGCGAGTTTTCAATTTATGAGCTGGCCTCCAACTCGCCAAAGCTGAACCCGATCGGACACATCTGGGATGTGATTTAACATGGCGTCAGAGCTTATAGCGCCCCCCCCCCCCCCTCCGAAAATTTAACGGTGTTAGATGACTTGCGTGTGTCGATGTCGTGCTTACTCCCTCCATCGTCCAACCGAGGCCTCACTGCTTCCACGCCACAACGCGTCGCCGCTGTTATCCGTGCCAGAGGTGGACATATTGGCTATTTGGTAAGGGGGTCATAATGTTTTTGCTGATCAGCGCAGGTCATCTTATTTCCTTAAGTGGAGAACCAACGTTGAACGACCCACAATGTCACATGAGCACACAAATAAATTTACTACATGAATGGAAGCCAAAGATGTTGCTTCGTGCTATTTCACACTAATGCCAACCGACAAGTAGTAATAATTGTCCGAAACAGCTGAGTTGTCGAAGTGATTATAACATACCCATTTCATGCAGAAGGACCTGACATGACATTTAACACACTGCATGTGACTGCTGTAATTCAAATCCCCGTTCCTGCAATGGCATTCAGCATGAAGTATGCACGGGTTCGTGAGGTACGCCAACGGAGCACAGTTCACTGCAAACAACCGACTGAAGTTTAGTTCAGATGCCCTGGTGCAATTACTACAAGGTGGTGCAAAAAATGGCTCTGAGCACTACGGGACTTAACTTCTGAGGTCATCAATCGCCCACTTAAGCCTAACTAACCTAAGGACATCTCACACATCCATGCCGGAGGCAGGATTCGAGTCTGCGACCGTAGCGGTCGCGCAGTTCTAGACTGTAGCGCCTAGAACCGCTCGGCCACACAGGGTAGTGCAAAACACGTGTTGGAAAATGTTTGTCACCTGTAAAAATGGCTCTGAGCACTATGGGACTCAACATCTTAGGTCATAAGTCCCCTAGAACTTAGAACTACTTAAACCTAACTAACCTAAGGACATCACACACACCCATGCCCGAGGCAGGATTCGAACCTCCGACCGTAGCAGTCCCGCGGTTCCGGACTGCAGCGCCAGAACCGCACGACCACCGCGGCCGGCTTTTGTCACCTGTAGTTTACTCGTATGGCATAAATGATTTTCGTTGCGACAATTTTCTATTGTAGCTCTGAAAATTGCCTAGCTGACTCACCAATGACTCAATTCACATTTCATAATGGAAGCACAAACACCGGAACAGCGGTGCTGTAACCCCACACGTTCAATCTGCTGCTCCACTTGATCCACAAAAAGTCAGTGTTTGGTGGGCAGTCTGTGCACAGTGTACTATTCAGCCGATTTTTATTGAAGAACCTCCGACAGAAGACAAATGCAGACAAGTCCTGGGACAAGAGCTTGTACCGGCTGCACGGCGCCGGCGAGTGCTCTGGTGCATTATGGGTCACGTCTGCCCCGTACCGCAGACGACATTGAGGCACTGGATGGTCGCAGTGGTCACAACATTCACTGAACTGGCTGTGGAATGGCGCTCTTATAGTCACAATCTCAGCCCGTAATATTATTTTTTATATGGTTATTTAAAGCACAGAGTCTTCAAAGTTGTTGCCGCAACATTCCAGGTCTTTCTACTGATGTTCCTCAGAAAGTCACCACGGAATTAAGTTGACAGCTCTACACACACACTTTGCTGCACAAGGAAACCACTTTGGAAATCTTCCGTATTGAATTTCAGGTCGTATGTTATAGAATAAATAGAATAACGAGAATAGGTCACCCCTTATGACGTCGTAGCAGACCAAAATTTTCTAACACGTATTTTGCGCCACCGTGTACCATTTGTATACCAAACAGAAGGATCGTCTCACTGTAATAATCCTAGAATCCAGGGTTGTAGTTTGAATATCACACTCTTCCTGCATCTTAGGCAAATTTATTTATTTATTTATTTACAAACATTATAGAGTGGCCCCACTGCCTTCGTAACTATGGTGGGTCGTTTGCTACTAAAAATCAGTAACAAGCTGCAGAGACCGATTTTTTGTCTTTTTCTGCAGCTTCTCTCAGGGCTGTTATTTTTGTCTTTTCATTATTTACATTGTCAATTAAAAAAAACATGTGATACTATCTGCTGTCACAATTACTTCCTCTACTTGCCCGCGCCATGAGCTGGAGAGGAGCTTCCGAAAGTTGACCTCGTACCTCGTCACCACATACGGCACTTCTGCGTTGTGTGTTCGTGTTTGTGTAGTTGAGTCTTATTATATTGCATAAGTATTTTTCATGTACAACATTATAAAGTTGTCATGTTTTACAGTTTGCATCTTATACTGTTTACATATTACAGAATTAAAGGTTTGAAAGTAATGATCCAAAAAACTAAGGAATTACTCTTTTAACTTTGCATCACTGTTTTACTTCATATTACTAACTTATTCCTAAATTGTATATTACTTGCAGCATTATCGCAGTTGCACGCTCTGCTAATATGCAATATACGCACTGTATCTGTATACTGGTGTGTTCATGTCATCGTCTGTGTCTGTATGTTCAGCTGTTTCCCTATCAGTGTTCGAACCTCTACTGCCCCATGTATGGTGGTGTGGCGTAGTGTGCGTCTAGTCGTGGTCTTGCATAAGGTGGTTGCTGTTTATATAATAAGTTTAGTGTAGCGCTCTCGATATTTCATCAGTGACGTGGTGATGCAAGCTCCATTTAAATGGCTCTCCTAAAGCTTGCCCTACATCTTCTATTTCTGTCACCAGTCTTATGTGTGAGTGTGCCGCATTGTAGCGTTGTATCTTCGGGGGATCCATGTTCTCTACATTAACAACTTTCACTTTAGCTAAGGCCAAAGCAGAGCAAGGCTGTAGGGTAAGAGCCACGGTCCACCAGGAATTGTAGCAACCGCGGGTTAGGTTCAAAAATGGTTCAAATGGCTCTGAGCACTATGCGACTTAACATCTGAGGTCATCAGTCGCCTAGAACTTAGAACTAATTAAACCTAACTAACCTAAGGACATCACACACATCCACGCCCGAGGCAGGATTCGAACCTGCGACCGTAGCGGTCGCTCGGTTCCGGACAGTAGCGCCTAGAACCGCACGGCCACTCCGGCCGGTCGCGGGTTAGGATAACGAGTCTAAGCGTCGATCGTTCCCAGATGTTCGGGAAGGAGCAGCAGACCCGACGGCACTTGACAAAAAGAGTGGGAAATGTCCGACATGTCTCAACCTCCCAAAGATTTAATTGGCGTTTTCCTGCAAAAAGGTCGCTTGTTATTTCATGTACCTTATCCAGTCTTCCCCGCTTGAGTCAGTATGCTGCTGCTCTGTGTCTAATGGTTACGTCAGTGGGATATGTTGCAAGTACAACGTGTAGGACCTCCACGGACGTGATGCCAAATCACCCTGACAATCTGAGCAGTGCACGCATCTCAATGGTTGTGTGGGTCTTGAGAGACAGTCGATATGCCTAGAAACTTGCTGCGAAACACATAATAGACTCATAGAGGGCTGAATGATACATTCGTAGTGTCTGAAACGGTAGTCTGTAGCGAACTGAGTTTAGCGTGGCAAGTTTGTTCATTACACTAGTCGCTTTTTCAGTTGGGAGTCTTCTGTGCTCCTTGAATGTCAGTCGTTCGTCGAGGTGTTGTTATTTTCCTCTGTATGCTAGTGTTGTTCAGCCTAATGGTGGGGTTTCTCCGCAATGCCCCTTCGATCAGTAAGTATACGGTCTTGTTTGCCGCTTATAACTAGCTTGTTACGCTTATTTTTACAAGGAGTTGCGTAACCTCGCTTTCGAGTTGCGCTTTCGCGTTTGCAGCATAAGCTGCTATACCCTTAATCCTATCATCTTTGTCCAGATAGTTTACGAGTGATTCTATGTCCATATCCCAGAAAATTGACCCGTGGGCATCCTTTAGTTGAAATAACTTAATTAATACCTTAAATAAATTGATAACCTTTTGTGTTCCCGCTCGCCATTGAGGTACCTTATCTTTGCAGTAGTCGAGTAAGCTTATTGTACAGGACTGTTCATGTCTGCATCTCTCGTAGCCTTCCGCACAGGACAGAGCAGCAGAGATTGTCGAAGTCTTCAGCTATGTCTATTGCTATTGCTACTGTGTACTTTTCTTTCGTGTGCCGTATTTTCGGCGCGCGGTTAACTGCACTGTCTGTTGAGATTTGGGGTTTAAAGCCATTATGATGTGGATTAAGGCCGAAGAGCCTCCTGTATGACTGTAGTCGATTAAGCAGCAGCCTCTCCTGCACCTTAACCTAAGTGTTCCACAAGTAGATGGGCCTATATGTCTTTGGGTCTTTTGGGTCCAGATCATCTGATTTTTTGATGATTGTTACGTTCGCAGTTCCACATGGCAGGGTCCCTACCTTACAGCAATGCTTCATTCAGTAACTCTGTTAGCAAAGGGGTGACCTGTGGAACTGTATTTTTGAGTGTTTCTGAGTATACGCCATCTCTTTGATTAATTGCTAGCGGTACCTTTTCTTTGACAAATGGGACAGTAACGTGGCCGTCTGTGTACGCGTCATCCATATCTCTTCGTAAGTCTGTGTGATCTTGCTGGTCATTCGCCTTTTCGTCATCAGGGAGAGGCCTGTTCGGCAGCCCCAGCCCCCATGCAATAGTGCCGTGTGTGCGCCCAAAAGCCGTCACTGCTGTGGCGTCTTTACCTTATCTTACGCAAATAGAGCAATTTTTTTTGCATTAATTGTGGTCAACGGTGCGCCTTAAGCGGCTTACGGAGGCACCATTTAGTTCATAGGGGGTTCCTGAGAAAACCTGAAAAAAGCGTTTTTCACCACTGTTTCGCCGTCAGCAGCAGATATCGAAGTAACTTACCCCGAGCAAACTGCTGCAATCTTAACGGTTTACTTTCTATGCATTTATCTGGAAATGTACCTCCCCGTTTACAAAAATCGTTATCCGTTATCGAGAAACACCCCACAAAAATGGTTTTTGGGTACAAAAAAGGAGCCGCAGTTTCCAAGACGTCTACGCACAGAAAATGGCTGAAATGATTGCGATATATTCAAAAGATTCGGATCTCTTACAACACTGAAAATTTTCTTGATATCCTTACCGTTTCCGAATACAGCAGTTTAACTTTACCCTACTTTTATGCGTGAAGTACGCACGTGAAATGCCCTGTATCGTAGCACGGAGAAATGTGCTGCACAGTGTCTCCGATGTCCTCAGAAGGGTTCTGGGAACCCAATGTTGTACTACTCAACAACACGCAAAATTTTCGAGCATGTAAAATCCAGTCTGAGGTGTAAAATTAGTTTCGTGTTAGTACAATTGCACATAAGTAAACTATGGAACCTCTACTGACCCATAAACTTCTTTTCAAATGAGTGACATCCCCTACTATAGAAGGGAAAAGGGATCCAGCGGAAAAACGAACATAAAAGACGAACATGCCCCTGTTTAAAAGGCTCTGACTAAAAAGTGGATAATCAGGTGCCTCAGTTTACCTTCCTCAGCACCTTCAAAAATTTTCCGAAATTTTTGGTATGCGAATACATTCGAGCTTTCTTATGCTGAGAGGAGGAGGAGACAATGGCAGTGGGAGAGAGACGGGAGTGTAATAAATACTGGAAGATAGTAGACAGTGGTTGTGGCATGGAAAGAGTAAAGTAGACAAAGGCAGTGTCGGGGAAGGAGAGGGGGACGGTGGCAGTGGAACATAATTGACAGTGACAGAACAGTGCCAGGAAAAGAGTGAAGGAGAGAGTGACTCTTTGAGAGGCATAAAGAGAAGGTGGAAAAGAGTGAGAGCCACTGAAAATGAGAGACAGCCTGTGACAAAGGCAAAAAAGGAAGATAGAGATAATGACAGCGAGGAGGGGCGGCAGCAGTCGGAAGGAATGTAGCAGAAAGTGAGAGCAAGATGGAGACAGTGGCAGTGATAGGAGACAGTAGCAGAGGCCGGCCGGCCCGAGAATAAAGATGCCTGTGAATTCCACACCACATAGCCACATGCAGCAAGTCCAGTGACCCTTCGTGCCCAACACGCGGTATAACAGTAGCCCAAATTTTGTAGTTCTGTGTATTCACTGCAACTTTGCATGGGGGCTTAATTAAATTTATGTGATTGAAAATACTTTTGTAACTGTCTGTCCGATTACGTAAGTCTCGTAATCGGTTGGCCCTGACTAGAATTGTTACCCTATCTGACTGCAGAGAACAATGTAAGAAAATTTCAGTAAACACAGTTAATTAATTAAGTCCCCAGCAACTAAAAAACCAACAAAACCAATAAGCACAAAAGTAACTGTTCTGTATGTGGGAGTGTGACTCAACGTCCACATCTGGCACGGTTCTTCTCAAACAAGACAAGAATTCTTAAATACCAATTATACCGACGTGACAAAAGAAATTTAGAAAAACTATAATTACGCAAGAAAACCAAAATTCACTCTAATACAAGAACACGAGCCAGATGCTTTGTTGACTGAACCTGTAGTGACACATTATTTCAGATACACAACTAATAAAGGAACATTATAAATTTTACCTTCATATATATTGACGAAATGCACTCATTACAATAACATCTGCTATCTCTCCCATCAAATAACTGCATAAAACAAGGAACAACACTTTTTACTACAACATATCCTTCCAATTTCACGACAAGCAGTGCCTGCTACGAACTCCCAACACACACTGTCCTCTCCGATCTCCTAACAAGCACTGACTGCTATGAACTCTCGACAACCACAGACTGCCACGAACTCTAAACACGCACTGTGGAGGCGGCTTAATAGTACTCTTTGGCGCACTCTCTGGCGCAGTGGCACAGTGTAGCCACCTTTCATATGCCCCTCCTCCACAGGCCAGAATTTGATGGTATTTTTGCCAGCATTGGTGGTGAAAATACCACCAAATTCGTCCACAAAAATACAGACAAAAATAAAGATAATATTAATACCTAAATATCACATAATTAGTTAAAAATTTTGGCTTTGCACTGACCTTTTACTAACCTAATATATGAAATACAGTAAGCAATACAACTTCTTTTCATGCATTTGGCTTTACATAATAGTTTACACAATATACAAAAAAAAATCAGTTTATACAAATGTTCACATAAAATGTTTTCAATGATTAGTTTATACAAAAAAAGACACCAACAGGTTACATGTTTTCCGTAGAAGCAGTCCATCAGTTGCACCCAATAAAGTTTAGCAGGTACACCCGGCAACAAGTCACATTAATTCAGTAGAAGCAGACCATCAGTGGCCCCAGTAAAGTTGAGAGCAGGTGCAGACACCAACAAGTGACATCATTTCAGTAGAAGCAGTCCATCAGAGGCACCCAGCAATGTTGAGTAGGTGCAGACAGCAACAAGTGACTTCATTTCAGTAAAAACAGTTCATCAGTTGCACCCAGCAATGTTGAGTAGGTGCAGACACCAACAAGTGACTTCATTTCAGTAGAAACAGTTCATCAGTTGCACCCAGCAATGTTGAGTGCAGGTGCAGACACCAACAAGTGACACCATTTCAGTAGGAGTAGTCCATCAGTTGCACCCAGCAATGTTGAGTGCAGGTGCAGACACCAACAAGTGACACCATTTCAGTAGGAGTAGTCCATCAGTTGCACCCAGCAATGTTGAGCAGGTGCAGACAGCAACAAGTGACACCATTTCAGTAGAAGCAGTCCATCAGAGGCACCCAGCAATGTTGAGTAGGTGCAGACAGCAACCAGTGACTTCATTTCAGTAAAAACAGTTCATCAGTTGCATCCAGCAATGTTGAGTAGGTGCAAACACCAACAAGTGACACCATTTCGGTAAAAACAGTCCATTAGTGGCATCAGCAATGTTGATCAGGTGCACACAGCAACAGGGGACATCTTTTCAGTAGAAGCAGTTCCATCAAATTCATTAGCACTGATCACTCTGTTCATCAGCAGAAATTAAACACGACCAAATGTCACACATCATGTTGAAAAGTGCAGGTAACAGTTCAGAATATTTATCTTCACTAATCAGACAGTTCAGGCATGAACAATAGTTTGAATGCACATACAGATGCTTTTACAGTAACATACAAATCACAACAAACACACAAATGATATCAGATAATTATCCTATTAACTATTACAATACACAAATACCAGTAAACCTATAATATTCATGGGTGTCAGTGCAAGCCACTACAAACAAATAAAATAATATTTAGAAGATAGGTGGGTAGGATTAGGAAAGGAAAACACACAAAACACACTCACGCATCTCTCATCCACATTAAATACTACTGTGTAATTGAATAGTGTTAATTGTGTAACTGAAATTCTGTCTAAATCTGATGTTCATCATGTGTATCAAGTAGTACTGGCAGCAATGTATAACAGTCAATAATAGTTAAGTCAACGTCATAGTCATCATGTCAAGACCAATGTTTGCCAAGCCAGATCAAAATGTACTGTTGTTGAACAACTGTCAGTGAGCCAAGATATGCAATTACTTCCTCTCTCCAAAAAAAAGTATATACTGCTTAGTTATTTAACAAAGTGTGTGTATAGACCATCTTCCTGCTATTTTAGTGTTCTAGTCTGCTCTCTTCATCCTCCTTGTTCCATAAGACCAACCAAAAAAAAATATGCTCCTCACTTACTTTACCTCTTATACACCAAAACTTCGATAATCATCAGCATCACATAATCTCAATACGTCACTAATACTTCTTCAATACGTCGATACATATAACTCTTATCATCAACATCATTTACCTTACCTCTTGTCCACAAACAACTTCATATACTCTCAATACCTATAATAATACGTCGATAAATATAAACCTCAGCACCAATATCATTTCACTTCCATAACAACTCTTTCCTCTAGTCAGTCTCCTCGAACAAGTACAGATAAAATCCTAATGCAAACCTCAATTCAGCATCCCATACAATTCGAAGACACAGTGTCCACACACAACCTCTGTGTAATCCATCTGACCCAATCTTCTACTCATTATAAATTATAAGATACATTTTGGTTCCTTGTCCATCATTAAATAAAAGAAATGCATACCTGACCTCTAACAGACTTAGTTCGAATAACTCTCAGTAATTAAGTACGATAACGGAGTGTGAATAATCATAATGTTTCACAGTGTGTACACCACTTCAAGAATCATAGCAGACAGAAGCAAACATGTGGAGTATTTCTTGTGTCAAGTGTCACTTCCTATTTCAATTGCTCACGAAAAATGCAGTGTAATAACTGTTAATGGTCTAAACCTAGTATTGGTATGTCATGTCGTTAGCTTCCTTCCTATTAGCATAAATTTATACAGCTTCCATAAAACCTCAGCTCATGTGACTTCTATGACTTTCTTGTACTAATGTCGTTCGTCGAATTATAGCAGTTAATTTTCTTATCTTAAAATATAAGGCACTGAGCGTAAGCAAAACAAGCAATAGCGAGTAAATACACCAGTAGAGAACAGAATGTCAACTAGTGGATGCAGCACAATTCCTACAACGAGGCTTTGCCAAGCGAACAATCTATAATTAATACCACAGTGTAACCTAAACTCTATGTTTATACACAGTACATCAGCATTGCTATACACCAAATTAAAGAGCAGTTATGGCAACAAAACAGAAATGTGCAAATATGTAATCCATACAAAAAGCAGCAAACATATATCTTACGTAATAAACAGGTCATTAGCATCATATCAGCATAAGCAAATAAATGTTCATATGTAATCTTAATAAGTAAACATGGAGGCGCAAGCAGATAAATCACAAAGTATAACTTACATACCTAAACACATCAGCACAATAAATCAGGTTACCATTACAATTTAAATAAATAAGCACAGCAGGCACATAATTAAAAAAAAAATATGACATCAGTGAAAAAGCATAGTAGCCAAGCGATGCATAATATATACAAGTCAACCCAGTTCATTAATCAATAATTGTCAAAATCAGTAAATGTATACAAGCACGTCGCTTCACAAGTAAATTCATAGAACCTGAAATTAGCACAAAGTATGAATCACGTAATCGCGAGCAGCAAATTACGTCTAAAGTACGTACCTAAGTGGAAATATGTTACCTGAAAAATAAACTCCATTAATAGTTACCTTTTTAGTTTATTAGTTTCTTCTTCGAAATTACATTCTTCCTGAAATTTTCTCGATAGCAAGTCGTCTTAACGTCGGACACGCACAGAATTTACCTGAAGTTCTTAAATACTTTATACACCGTATCCTGCAAAATACTGAATGTTAATAACACAATTCAACAAGTCCTTATAGCTTTATACTGAATTTAATCGGAGAAATTAGACTGTGTGTTTGTTTACGGCTGTCAGTGCATTCGCACTGAGCGCTCGATCAGCTGTGGGCGCGTGACGTAGGAAGCTATTGTTCGCGGTCAACGACTGCCTTGTGCGGCGCGCACACTTGACTGTTGCTTTGAGTATGTGCCGCCGCCAAAACACAGCGCGGTATCCTTGTACTCTCCGCATGTTTACATGTAGCTGTTGGTTTCTCTAAAGTATGTCACTCTACAAAAATTTTAGCGTTTGATATATGATGTATTCCCTTGGAGCGTCGTGATTTAAGAGTTTCTACTTCAACAGTGTTATCATGAATAATTTTGCGAATTCTATATGGACCGTTATAAAGCAGAAAAAATTTGCGACACAAGCCTTTTCCTTTGTGAGACAAACGGTGGGACTTAATTAATACCTTCTGACCAACTGACAAGAATTTTGAACGACCAGGACGTCTAGCTGATTTCTCTCTTCTAGCAGCCGCAGATGCAATATTTCGTAGAGCCATGTTCACAACTTCAGAATGCCGTAGTTTCCGTGAAGGCGGAAAAGGAACGATTTCAGAAATGCGATTTGTTGGTACTTTATTTTTTAATATCAATAGAGGCGGTAAAGAAGTTGAGTCATTAGGAAGTTCATTCAGAATGTTTTGAAAAATATGAAGATACTGATCCCAAGTTCTGTGATTCTGATGACAATAAAGACGGCACAATTTATTGATTTCCTTCATCCATCTCTCTGAAGCGTTAGATTGAGGGTGAAAAAGTGAAATGAAGATTGGTTTAATTTTACGACGCTGAAGAGTACGAAGCCAAATTTTAGAACGAAACTGTGATCCATTATCTGATATAACCTTATCAACGTGACCGACTTCTTTAAGAAAATGTTTGATAAAAGCGTTAGATACTGAACGAGCTGTTGCTTTGCGTAAAGGTGTAAAACACACATATTTTGATGTCAGTTCCACTGCTACGAAAATGTACGCAAAACCATTAGAAGAACGAACCACTGGACCAAACAAATCGACTGCAGCCATCTCCTTTAATTTCGCTGGAATGACGGGAAACAACGGTGCTCTGTGAGAAATCGTTGGAGGCTTAGCCATTTGACATAATTTGCATTTGGCAAGAACAGATCGAATACGTTTTTCCATATTACTGAAGTAACAATTTTCTCGTAATTTATGAAAGCATTTTCGGGGACCAAAGTGTGCATAACTGAGATGCGTATACCAAATCAATTTATTGACCCACTCATCAGGAATACAAACTAACCAAACGGAGTTGTCGACCGATTTTCGTTTAAAAAGAATGTCATTGCGGACTAAATAATGCTGTCTAATCGCTACGCTTTCCTTTTTCCTCCACTTCTCCTTAATGTCCTTCCAGATAGGATCCTTATTTTGCTCCTTAGCGATGTCCTGGAGCGAAGACGAAATAAAGTTCTCAAACGCAACACCTTGTATATACATCAAACAATAATTGTTTTCCTTGCAGTCCTCTTCAGCACTTTGTTTCAAACCCATAGGTGCACGTGATAAAGCATCAGCAACAATATTTGAAGAACCCTGTGTGTAAACAATACTAAAGTCAAATTCCTGTAGGTACAACGCCCATCGTGACAATCTGCCGTGAGTTAATTTTGTTGACATAAGAAATTCCAGAGCTCGATGATCGGTATAAACCTTCGTATGTCTGCCAAACAAAAATGTGCGAAATTTTGTGAAAGCCCAAACAACCGCCAAAGCTTCAAGTTCCGTAATCGAATAATTCTTTTCGGATTTAGAG
Source organism: Schistocerca serialis cubense (assembly GCF_023864345.2). Classification (NCBI taxonomy): domain Eukaryota; kingdom Metazoa; phylum Arthropoda; class Insecta; order Orthoptera; family Acrididae; genus Schistocerca; species Schistocerca serialis. The sequence goes on along the minus strand of NW_026047583.1, from coordinate 32,536,074 downwards.
AGAACGCGACTTCCAAATGCAATAGTCTTCTGTACTACAACGCCGTTTTCTTCTATCTCTTGAAATAAATGTGCACCTAGGCCTTTGTATGATGAGTCCGTCGCCAAACAAAATTCTTTAGATAAATCCGGATGTGAAAGAAGTGGAGCCGCAACTAAAGCATCACGAAGCTGTTCAAATTCTGACTGAGCTTCCTCATCCCAACACCAATTAGATTTCTTTCCGGATAGTTCACATAAACGAGGTGTGGCCAAATCGTCCAATTTAACAAAGCGTCGAAGAAAATTACAGACACCAAGGAAACTACGAACATCACGTTTTGTAGTAGGAACAGCATAATTACGAATAGCATCTAATTTCTCTGGATCAGGGAGAATACCTTCTGTAGAAATAATGTGGCCGAGAAATTTCACCTGAGAACGACCAAATTCAGATTTTTCCAAGTTCACTGTCATGCCAACTTTTGCAAAGATACGTAATAATGAGTCCAAAATTTTGTTGTGCTCACTCCAAGAACGTTTAGCAATAAGAATGTCGTCAACATAAGAAGTAATATTGTCACGAAGATAAACAGGTAAAATTTCATTTAAGCTACGAATGAATGCTGCTGAAGATACAGTAAGTCCAAACGGTAATTTCCGAAATTGGTAACAGTTACCAAAAGCTAAAAAGGCAGTATATTTTCTACAATCAGGGTGGAGTTCTATTTGCCAAAAACTTGCGCGCATGTCAATCGTGGACAAAACTTTAATTCCATGGAAATGTTGAAGAAGTTCATCTAAATTTTGTGGGCGGTCAGTTTCAGGAATAATGATATTGTTTATCTGTCTGGAATCCAGAACCAGACGAATTGATCCATCCTTTTTAAGAACAACGTGTAATGGGCTAGTATAAGGACTGACTGCAGGCTCAATAATGCCCTGATCTAACATGTACTGAAGTTCATTCTTAACCTTGTCTCTGTAAGCCAAAGGAATAGCGTACGTTTTCCCGCGAAATGGTGTGTGTTCTTTCACTTTAAATAAATATTGTAGGCCTTGTATAGTTCCTGTGTGATGACTAAACACTGTAGCATGTGAAGTCAAAATGTGGTGCAGCTCTTCTCTTGCAACGTCATCTGGCACTTCAGCTTTCTTAACCTTCTCTTTAATTAACTCTTCGCTATTAATTATCTCATCCATCGCGTCTCTGTATCTATTGTCATTATCATGAATAAACACATTGTCGTCATAATGCTCAACGAAAACATCAGAAGTAAGAAACCTTAAACATTTTGTATCTGACTCAGATCTTGTTAAACACACGAAGAATTTTAGACATTTCGGCATTCCAGCAACAGTCAAATTTACACTTCCTTCTTTAAAGTTCAAAATTGCCTTATGTGCGTTAAGAAACTCCATACCTAAAATAATTTGTGTACTGAGTAATGGAACAATAATAAAATTAGCAGAAAATTCGTATCCTTGACAAATGAAATTCAAATTGGTCTGTTGTCTGACCTCCACACTTTTTCCAGAAATCGCACCTCGAATTGTAGTTTTAGAAATAGGTAACACAGGACAGGCAATAGTTCTTTCACATATACGAAAAACTGATTCACTAATGACATTCAGTGGGCTCCCAGAATCTAATACTGCAGTGAACTTATTCTTACCCACACATATTTCAATAACAGGGTGTAAAAATGCGTCTACATTATTTTCCTTTTCGCCTAATAAAATATCTCTCATGTCTTCCAGGCGTACGTAGTGTAAAGTCGTAGTGTCATTACTTTCTGAACCGTCTATATTGCTGCCAGAAGCCGAAGCTACAAGTCATTGTCGATTGTTTGCGTCACGTCTTTGAGTATTCGCGTCATTTCGCGGATCAATTTCTACGATTTGCACTTGTCTCTCTGAAGTTCTGTCACGTGGAGGATGCCAATTAGGTCCTTCCTGTCTGTTAGATGCAAATTCTTGGCTGTGTCTGTTATTAAAATTTCTGTTTTCCTGTCTGTCTGCATAACTACTTCTTGTGTAATTTCGACTGTCATTTCTGAAATTATTGTTGTATCTACTACCCTGATTATTTCTGTAGTAAGAATTTCTATTACTGTATGAATAATTTCTGTCCTGATGATACCGATTACTGTTCCCGTATGATTTATCATTTCGGTACGAATTACCGCTATTGTCTGTGTAATTTCTGTTAGAACGTCTGTTATTGTCATAGGGCTGGTATCTATTGTCGTGTCTGCTACGTCTGTCATTCTCAAAATTACCCATATAACGCCCGTTCCGATCACTATCTCTTTTCTCTGGAAATCTATTGTAAATACTGTTACTGAAAAAGTTACAAGAGGTCCCGTCGTCGTTGTCATACTCAAGTTCTTGCAACAAAGTCTTAAAAGTCTCGATGTCGTCCTTACATCTTCCAGCTAAAGCAATTTGTCTTATGGATTGTGGCAACTTAGTTAAACAAATGCGAATTAATTCAGTCGGGCTATAAGGGTTGGACAGGAACTGATTCTTTCGAATCATGTCTTCAAAGTACTCTGCCGGCGTGCGGAACTCAGACTGTTTGAAATTACGCTGCATAATAAGACTGTGTTTAACTCTGTCCTGCGTGTTTTCGGACCAATATGCCGATAGAAATGCATGATAAAAATCATTCAGATTATTACAATCTCTAATGAGTGCGCGCATCCGCGTCGCCGGTTCGTTTTCTAAATATCCACACATAAATTCCAGTTTGTGACTTAGTGGCCAATTTGGTGGAAGTGCGTACATAAATTGATCTAACCATGCACATGGATGTATGTCATTCTTAGAATTACGGAAGATCTTAAATTTCCGGACAGTCAAAAAGTGTTTATAGTCAAGGTTTTCGCCTCGTGGCGACAAAGACCTACCGCGTCTGTCCCAGTCCGAATGTCGATTATTGTCAAGTTCACGCGCCTGGCGCTCTCTTGTTGCTTCTCGTAAATGAAATAAATTACTTTCTTCATACCCCTCTGCTATCTGTGATTCTAAGTTCCTTCTACTATCCTTTCCTACTATTTCGCCTTCAATTTGTTTGACTTGCTTCCGTAATGCCTCAAATTCCCTTTTCACACGTTCATTAAATTTTCCCTGATTTTCAACATGCTTATTTATGTTCTGATACTCTTCGGTTTCTGCAAATGGTAATGGGGCTGTATCATCCGAATCTCTGTCCCCATGTAAACTAAGATTTGTCAATTTATCTGAAATTTCCTCAACTCTTTCCGATAAGTCGCCTATTTTTTCTTTCTGTTTGTTTACATCTTCCGTAAGTGTCGCGACTCGCGTTTCAGTATTGACACATTTGGTAGTTAACTGTTCATATTGTCGTGTTAGATTATTTATTCTGTCATTTGGTACGGATTCCTCGATCCTTTCAAATATTTCTTCCTTATCCTTTGCACGTTGTAAATTTAACTCTGAAAATTTTTGTACTATCACGCGATCTCTTTCTTCCTGTTCTCTATCCTGTTCCCTTTGTCTGATTTCTACTGCAATTAATCTATTATTGTGAGCATTCAAAATTGGTTGTACTTCCTCTCTGATTTCTTTCTTTAATTCATCTTTCATATTTTTGAAACATGTCCCTATTCTTGAATCTAACCGTGTTTCCATTGTTCCCATCTCTGTTTTAATTGTTCCTATCTCTGTTTTAAATTCAGATCCTAAAGTTTCCATTCGTGTTTCCATTGTCCCTATGTCATTTTTAATTTCAGATCGCAAAGTTCCCATCTCTGTTTCCATTTTTCCTATTCTTGATCCCACTGTTTTTAATTCAGATCCAAACCGTGTTTCCATTTTTAATATAGCACTCATCAACTGCCCCATGGTAACTGTTTCAAAATTATTTTCGCCCCTAACATTTCCCGCAAAACCAGTTTCCTTCGTCATAGCTGTAAAGCTATCTGTGTTCGATACTATTTCAGAATCTTCTATCGTTGATCTCGTATTCTGTGAATTTTCTGATTGAGAAAAATTTTGAAATGGTTCCGGACTATTTTCCCGACTTATCACATTGTTTTCAACTCCATTATCCACCATACTGTCTTCCTCTGTTGGCGAGTTCGCCATGTCAACAATTTCGTTATACTCACTATTCATCATTTTTACTTTTTTCATCGATCGCGTAATCATTTACAAAATATACGAAAGATTCGTCACTGTACGAAAATCACACACAATGACCCCTTATCTCCAACAATACTATTCACACGCAATGTCTCCCTCAAACACGATCAATCGAACAATTGAAATAATTGCACAAGATTGTCAAACGCGTATACAAGGCAATAAAATTTAAATTTTGAAAAATATCATTAGAAGAATGCCAATTACCAAATCTACACATGCAAAACAGACTACAATTACTATACTACAAATTACTACAACAATACTACAGTCTACAATTTTCACAATCAGAAGAATCCAAGGGACGATCCGAAGCAGCGGTCGCCACGTGCATGGGGGCTTATTTAAATTTATGTGATTGAAAATACTTTTGTAACTGTCTGTCCGATTACGTAAGTCTCGTAATCGGTTGGCCCTGACTAGAATTGTTACGCTATCTGACTGCAGAGAACAATGTAAGAAAATTTCAGTAAACACAGTTAATTAATTAAGTCCCCAGCAACTAAAAAACCAACAAAACCAATAAGCACAAAAGTAACTGTTCTGTATGTGGGAGTGTGACTCAACGTCCACATCTGGCACGGTTCTTCTCAAACAAGACAAGAATTCTTAAATACCAATTATACCGACGTGACAAAAGAAATTTAGAAAAACTATAATTACGCAAGAAAACCAAAATTCACTCTAATACAAGAACACGAGCCAGATGCTTTGTTGACTGAACCTGTAGTGACACATTATTTCAGATACACAACTAATAAAGGAACATTATAAATTTTACCTTCATATATATTGACGAAATGCACTCATTACAATAACATCTGCTATCTCTCCCATCAAATAACTGCATAAAACAAGGAACAACACTTTTTACTACAACATATCCTTCCAATTTCACGACAAGCAGTGCCTGCTACGAACTCCCAACACACACTGTCCTCTCCGATCTCCTAACAAGCACTGACTGCTATGAACTCTCGACAACCACAGACTGCCACGAACTCTAAACACGCACTGTGGAGGCGGCTTAATAGTACTCTTTGGCGCACTCTCTGGCGCAGTGGCACAGTGTAGCCACCTTTCAACTTGTACTCTAAAATGTGCTCGTCACCCCACAGAATATCGCCAGGGCACATGTCACGAACTTTGACTTGTGCCAGAAATCGAACAGCAATTTCAGAACTTTGCTGAGGATCGTCAGGTGTCAATTGCTGCACCGTCTGGATCTTGTACGAGTACTGACCTTAAACAGACTGCAGAACTTTCTGTACTGTTGAAAGCGGGATGTACAATTCTCGTGACACTGCACGAGCACTAGCACTTCCCGGCATACTTGCTGCTTTGGTTAGTTACAACAACAGTAACGTCGTCTGTGAGTTACATCAGGATAGGACGCCTTCCTCTTCTAGGTTCTACAAAAAGCTCACCCGTTTTTTTCGAATTTCATCATCATTTTTGAGATATTTAATGAATCGGCCTCTTCTCAGAGCTTTCAGTCGGCGATACTATCTCAATGCAGCACTGCAATTGCTGCCGGTTTTACTAACAGCGAGCAGTCTCTCTTCTCGATAGCCATACTGTTCAGTCTCGTTATGGCGTGGGTGCCATACTGTCATACAGACGCTGTACAGATTTGCACCTGGTGGCCACAACTGGAACAAACTTTCTTTCCTGCGGAAATCGGATAGGCATTAACGCGTTAGCATATCTACCACGTTTCGCTGCCATACGAGAATTACAGCTGACACTGTAGTTCTGTGAGCAGCTGACTCTGTGCACTATGGGAATTAACATCTGAGGTCATCAGTCCCCTAGAACTTAAAACTCCTTAAACCAAACAAACCTAGGGGCATCACAAACATCCATGCCCGAGGCAGGATTCGAACCTGCGACCGTAGCGGTCGCGCGGTTCCAGACTGTAGCGCCTAGAACCGCTCGGCCACTCCGGACGGCCGTGAGCAGCTGCACTTTAACTATAGCCACCTGGTACTTAACTGCAGCAGTAGACAAAATATTTCCCCGTCCCTGTTTAGTTATGGATGTAGGTGATGGAATTCTCAGTCTGTTTCGTTTGATTAGCACGGTAAATGAAGCAGGCAAAAAAGAATACAAACGTCTCAAAAATGAGATCGACAGGAAGTGCAAAGTGGCTAAAGGACAAATGTAAGGATGTCGAGGATTATCTCACTAGGGGTAAGATAGATACTGCCTACAGGAAAATTAAACAGACCTTTGGAGAAAAGAGAACCACTTGTATGAATATCAAGAGCTCAGATGGAAACCCAATTCTAAGCAAAGAAGGGAAAGCAGAAAGGTGGAAGGAGTATATAGAGGGTCTATACAAGGGCGATGGAAATGGCAGAGAATCTAGATGAAGATGAAACAGGAGATATGATACTGCGTAAAGAGTTTGACAGAGCACTGAAAGATCTAAGTCGAAACAAGGCCCCGGGAGTAGACAACATTCCATTGGAACTACTGACGGCATTGGGAGAGCCAGTCCTGACAAAACTCTACCATTTGGTGAGCAAGATGTATGAAATAGGCGAAATACCCTCAGACTTCAAGAAGAATATAATAATTCCAATCCCAAAGGAAGCAGGTGTTGACAGATGTGAAAATTACAGAACTATCAGTTTAATAAGTCACAGCTGCAAAATACTAACGCGAATTCTTTGCAGACGAATGGAAAAACTGGTAGAAGCCAACATCGTGGAAGATCGGTTTGGATTCCGTAGAAATGTTGGAACACGTGAGGCAATACTGACCGTACGACTTATCTTAGAAGAAATATTAAGGAAAGGCAAACCTAAGTTTCTAGCATTTGTAGACTTAGAGAAAGCTTTTGACAATGTTGACTGGAATACTCTCTTCCAAATTCTGAAGGTGGCGGGGGCCAAATACAGGGAGCGAAAGGCTATTTACAATTTGTAATGAAACCAGATGGCAGTTAAGAGTCGAGGGGCGTGGAAGGGAAGCAGTGGTTGGGAAGGGAGTGAGACGGGGTTGTAGCCTATCCCCGACGTTATTCAATGTGTATATTGAGCAGTAAAGGAAACAAAAGAAAAATTCGGAGTAGGAATTAAAATACAGGGTAAAGAAATAAAAACTTTGAGGTTCGCCGATGGCACTGTAATTCTGTCAGAGACAGCAAAGGACCTGGAAGAGCAGCTGAACGGAATAGACAGTGTCTTGAAAGAAAGATACGAGATGAACATCAACAAAAGCAAAACGAGGATAATGGAATGTAGTCGAATTAAGTCGGGTGATGCTGAGGGAATTAGATTAGGAATTGAGACACTTAAAGTAGTGAAGGAGTTTTGCTATTTGGGGAGCAAAATAAGTGATGATGGTCGAAGTACAGAGGATATAAAATGTAGACTGGCAATGGCAAGGGAAGCGTTTCTGAAGCAGAGAAATTTGTTAACATCGAGTATAGATTTAAGTGTCAGGAAGTCGTTTCTGAAAGTATTTATATGGAGTGTAGCCATGTATGGAAGTGAAACATGGACAATAAATAGTTTGGACAAGAAGAGAATAGAACCTTTCGAAATGTGGTGATACAGAAGAATGCTGAAGATTAGATGGGTAGATCACATAACTAATGAGGAGGTACTGAATAGAATTGGGGAGAAGAGGAGTTTGTGGCGGGGAGAAGAGGAGTTTGTGGCACAACTTGACAAGAAGAAGGGACCGGTTGGTAGGACATGTTCTGAGGCATCAGGGGATCACAAATTTAGCATTGGATGGCAGCGTGGAGGGTAAAAATCATAGAGGGAGACCAAGAGATGAATACGCTAAGCAGATTCAGTAGGATGTAGGTTGCAGTAAGTACCGGGAGATGAAGAAGCTTGCACAGGATAGGGTAGCATGGAGAGCTGCATCAAACCAGTCTCAACGACAACAACAAACACTGATCAGTACTGTCTTTCGGTAGGTTCCTCACCTTATGAGGTACGCGTCGAATGTTACGCGGTGGCAGTGGAAGAGTTTCAGCGATTGGGGGTGGAGAAGCTAAATGTCGCCTAGGCGTTGTGCGGGGAAGAAAAAAGCACCTTTGGCAGTTTATCCATAAAAGAAACTTCATGAGTTAGGCTACAATTTGCAAAAACCTGCATAACTTTATCTGGTACAGTCCCTCAGAAATAATTTTTTTTTGGCAATCAGAGATTTTATGCTCAACCTACATTTTAATTGTTTGTATTATGTCTCTGACGCAGCGAAGGGGAGCCAGTGCCGAATTTGCGTAAGCACCTGTGTAAGAGACCGTAGCTGTCGTCAACACGGAGTATAACTTCGCTCTGGGACCGCAGCACGTCGCTGCCTTGCAAGCTCTCCTGAAAATAAGCCTCGGAAATGCTCCTAAATTTTCTTGCCGGGTGCAGGCCGTTAACATTTCACGCCGCCTAGCGCTCCCAGGGCTCCGAGAGCGGCAGAGCGCGCCCTGGGGACCGCGACCGGCTGGCTGCAAATCAATGCAGGCGACCGCGTCCCTCCGTCGTCCGCGGCAAAACACACACGCTGTGCCTGCGGCATTACGTGGCAGCGGAACAGCGAGGCACGGTGGAAGATGAGGACTTAATGTCATGCAGACGATGGGTCATTGGAGACGATGGCGTACGCTCAGACAGAAAATCGACCCAGTCATTTCCAAAGAAACTTTCAGTCAACACCGCTTTAAAACTATGAAAAGTGTTTTTTTCCGGTGTAAATGAAGTTATCTGTAAATAATGATGTATTTTATGTAAACTAGTATTTTTCTTTAAAAATATTAGACCTTGCCCGTAAACTGGATGGTCCTTCCGACGCCTAAAATACACTCTGGGGGAAAAAATTTGTACCCCCTTACACCCATATCAGTATGTGGTGTAGCGTTCACGGGCTGACTCTGGCATCCAGTCGATCGTACATATGGCCTGGAATACGTTACGCCACGCCTGCGCGACCTGTTCGCGTAGTGCTGTCAGAGTCACACGACTCACTTCTCGTCCCATCACATCTTACACGTGTCCGGAGATCGTGCTGGGCAGTGAAGTTGCTGCACGTCTTGTACAGCACATTCAGTTTCATGTGCATTGTGTGGGTGAGCACGTATCACCTTCCTATTGCAAGAACGGCAAAAAATGGGTCTAACAACATTCTGCACGTACCGGGCGCTGGTCAGCGTCCCCAGCTGAAAGACGCGTTTACCGAACGCCAGACCGTAAGGCCTGGAATGGAGCCAGCGCTCACCAAGTCTACACCACCGCGCAGGCAGAACCTGCTTCCATCACTGAAGCCTACGGCGCGCCATTTCATCTTCCAAGTGATCTCCTGACGGCACCAGTTCTGAATGCTGAAATGTGAGTGGAAGATGGGCTAAAGCTGTGGCTCCCCGTAGTGACACTGCCAATAATCGGTTCACGACAGTTCGTGTTGACACGTTTGGGCTCACAAGCCCTCTTTCCTTTGCTGTGGTACTACACGATCTATCCTGCTGTCCTCTCAATACGACGATCCTGGTGGGCGTCTGTGCTGCACGGACGTCCAGTACCTCGTCAAAACTAATGAGAATGTTCACGTGACCACCGATTCCAGTATAGTTGCACAACTGACGCAGCACGTCCAACTTGTGTGTCAATTATCCGAAAGGAAAATCCCGCCACTTGGAAGGCTACAATTGGATCCCTTTCAAACTAGCTAAGTTGGCTGTAGGAAGCACGAGTGCGTATCCGAAGCGTGGACGCCTGCTTGCTTCACACGATTGCAACACTTTGAGCCTTCTAGCTGTGAGCAATCCCTATTAAAGAGTACACACAGATGGCACTCTGGTAGCTATACCACTCTGCCCTCTGTTGGCGGACGGGGTTGAAACCATCTCCCAGGTCGCAAATGCCGTCATCATATCATAATCGACGTCGTCTTTCCAGGTGTATTACTTTTTTTTCCGGCAGTCTATTTATTTTTATGTAAATCAATACTAACTCAAAAGTCGACAAATGTGAATGAGGGAAAACTTTCTCGCAGGCTTGGTCAAACTAACAAAATAATAAATTTCATAAATCGATAAAAAATGAAGAACAGGTACGGAAAATTCTTAGGAACATGTAAATCCCTACACAACAAGTTTGATTTTGGAAGAAGATTGGAACATCTGACGTCTATACGCTAACATTTATTGCTGTATTTATAGAATGAATAACAATCGACGCTACTAAACACTATTCAGCAGTATTGAATCAAATACAGTCAGGAACAGCAGGTTGGAAGAAACTAGGGAAGCCTCACAAAATATGGACATAACGGAAGCTGATACTGTTAAGTCGTGTAACGAAGTGGTAGTCAAGCTGGTCCCAACTGCACTGCCCACTAGTGGGCGTTCCAGCTTTCACGGTGGGCGGTCACGGGCAGGGTTTTTTTTAATCACTCACGGGTTAAGTTTTGTTCGTGTTGTGTAAGGGAAGCAAAATAGTGCTACAGCCCGACCGCAAACAAAAGCGCTTTCTCCCAAAACAGCCCGCGTATTTTCCCCACACACCACCACTGTGGCAGGCAGTCGGAACTAGGAGCCGGCGCAACCCCCACCCCAACCCCCACCCACGATGCGCGAGAGGCATGCGGAGACGAAGGAAGGAAGGAAGGGAGGAAGGAGGGTTAGTATGTAACGTCCCGTCAACATAAGAGGACGTTAGTGGCGACGATCCACGCCACAGCCCGTAATGTTTTCTGCCGCAATGGTCAGTGTGCATTTCGATTTGTGATAGCACGTCCTAACAGTTTCAAACGAAATATCTTCATACACTGTGTGACATGTTTTAAAATAAAGAAATATGTTGGTGACTATTTACTACAGTATGAGAGGATGGGTTTCATAGAATCTGTTCTAAATATACAATATCCAGTGCGTTTCTTGTGCCGTAAAACATAATCCAATGACGCAATGAAGTCAAGTCGACCACGAGAACATCTTTCCACAAACCATCTAAATGATAAGTACAAGCCTACTGAATATTTTCAAGAAATATACAAGAAATTTCACAATCGTTCAACAATTTTGCATCGTAAGAATAAGCATGCAGCAAAAGAATATCAATTATCACTTATCACATTTCACAATTAGTAGTAAAAAGTGGTAAAACTTTTATTATTGGAGAAATAGTAATAATATCCGCTACAAAAAAATTATCTTCCCACTAGTGCATCACGACATACCTCCAAATTAAAAACGTTGCGCCTAAGGGATAGCACGGCAAGGCGACGGAGTGAAGAACTGGCAGTTAAGATTTAAAAAAAAAAACTTTTTCCTATTCTTCAAAAATCTTCATTTCCCATGCAATTGGACGCGTTTACAATTGCAAATAATAGTCCTTTATTGATGGCATACGTAAGTTATTTTAGTGAAAACAATATATTGTGAGAGGAAACCCTGTTTTTAGTAAGTCTCGTTACGGGGAGGGAGGGGAGGGGGAGATAGAGAGAGAAAGAGAGAGAGACAGCACAACTATCTAAATTTGTTACTGTGAACTCATACTTTAAAACAAATCCTCCTTTGAATAATATTGTTGCATGACTACCAATGGAGCACTATCAATGATAGGTCGCTATCCGGATTTGTTGCTTCTTTGAAGGCAGAAGTAGCAAATGTTTTGTGGACTCGTTGTGTGGCGCACCTACATCGTCTTGAAGGAAAACATCGAACTATAAATGTCAATGGTAATAGTTCGTGCCTTAAACAAGATGAAATACAATGCAAAAAAAATGACATGTTTCTACAGTTTTGCCATAACACTCATGAGGATTTATTAGGTCTCGCGGAAGTTTGGTGTATTATTTATTGACAAATTCTAATTATTTCGTTATCACCTATAAAAGATGATGCCACACCAGACGACTGTGCAGCGCCGGGTGTAATAGGAAGCTTTTCTCATTGAATTTGGTTCCGGGTCGGACAGCTGCCCAGCTGCGCTGCTGACGAGCACGGCACGTGCTGCAGAACTCGCACTGCTGCCCGGCTCCAACCAGAACTGGAAGGGTCACGTGGCACACCTGGCGAGGCGCTCTCCTACCCGCGATTTGAAAATAGTTGGAAACTGAAGAGAAACACGTTTTTACCGCAAATATCGAGGAGGCTGCTACACCCTGCCAAGAACTGTGAGAAATTAGATATGATGAAGACAGTAAACTCTTCGATAATGATGGACGTGAAAACTTTGGACAAAACAACAACAAAAATACCTGTCTTATACTCAAATATGTGGAAAACTTATGCTCAGTATATTGATACGTTTCCGTAAGTCATATCTTGTGGAATCAGGCTTTCGTGTTGTTATTCATATTATGAGCAAACGGGGTAAAAATGCGACATTTGTTAAGTGTGCTCGACGCCGTGAAAATTATTGTTTTCCATGTTCCTACGAAGTTTATCACTCTGGCTCGTGTCAAATCACATCAGTCCTACAAAACAATGGCCATATTCAAATAAAGAGTATTTGATTGTGTAATGTTTCTTAACTTCAGCAATTTTTAACAATCTCTTATAAAACATCGATACTTAAGAATTTATATTTTGCGTGCGATATGGAATTAGAAACTAGAAGACTTGCAATTTTCTTGAAAAATGGTGGTTAACTATGGTGTAGGTATTCACACCGAAAAAAATTATATAACACAACGAGATTCGAACAGTCGTCCCAAAACATACATCGTAATTAATCTGAGACGCCACCGATTACGCAACGGATATAAATTGAATATAACCTCCTATTTAATACACAGTGTCTAGTATGATAAAAAAAATTTATTAGTTTAAATATATTTCAATTCTTTCAATTTAAATCTGTGTTTCATACTAGAATGTCGTGTTCCCAGTTTGGCACAGCTTTGCCACAGGAGACACGAAAGCGGTCGAAGACGTCCGTCTTCTGGTCGGCTCTTGATCGTTGTCAGGAGGCTAGTTTTTGATTAAGCAAAGACTTCTATTATTTGGAAAAGAATAACCCGGATTTCTTTACGTAATCAGTATGAATTTTATAATTACCTAAGGGACCTTTAACAATGAACAGTAAAAAAAAAATGCATTTGAAAATGAAATCATTAATAAATGGGGCAGCTATGAGTTGTATAGAAGACAAGGAGCGGTCTTCTGTCTACGACCAGGATGCCGCAGTATTCTCTGCTGTAGTAAAGGCTGTTTGATATTTACAAAAATAATATGACATGGAGGTAAAAAAAATAAAGGAAAAGAATAGAATAAGAAATCTGGTAAACATTAAATATATTCAAACAATTCTCACTAGCAAATTAGGGCTTATTTATAAACAGAGTAACTTACATAAGTACTTTTCTAACTGTATGGTGCGATCAGACTTCGGCCTGCCCTGTGCTGTATCCATGGTTCACGTTTTTGTCACAAATTACAGTCATTACTTTTCTCCTTCGTTAAAGACAAATCTTGCACTGTTCAACACCTTCATAACAATAATTTGCCGATTTACAGTTTCGAACATAAATTACTTGAATTTTATTAATTAATAATGTTGTCTGCACGCTGGCAAGACCGCACACTTTTAGAGCTTAAAGTCGACCTTCTTTTACGTCTTCACTTTACAAGCAGAAGTACGTTAAAAATCTGAAGATCTACCAAAGTTTTTTACTGTCATCTTTTATTTAGATAGAAGCGGAACGTCAGTTCAGCTTCCGTTAAAATGTTTCTTTGACTGCGCAATCTATGTATTAGCGTCCGCGCTAGATGCGCATCTTTACAGTTACGTAAATTATATAAAATAAATGTCTTTCAAAGAATAGGTCTCATCTCATAGGTTGATCATTTAAAATACAGATAGGTGAATGCCTTTCCAAGGGTACTCACAGCTTTCATACTACGGAAATCCCAATAATATTACAAGTGTTTCTAGAAAAACGTCAGAACTGATTTTTCTCTGAAAGCTTATGAAGAACATTAAGAGCGACTTGTTTCTCGCCATTAACTGTGTCCCGCGCGCATGTTTCACTACGAAGCAGGAAGTAGTGTCAGCCATTTTCATAGTACGTGTTAACAGTGAGATAATCAGAGCACAAGTAGCGTTTACAGAGACTGTGACTGTTCACACTTTTGAAACAAAAATTACGTAGCTAAAGTATGATTAAGAAAAACATTGATAGCTGTTAATGTATCAGAATTCTTAAAGTTTCATTTACAGCGACACTGTAATAATGTATCATAATACATTGTAATACTGTATCTGCAGGCCAATGATCGTGCATGCGTTTTTCTGCATCAGGTTTATTCTTATGAAGGACGTAGTACAGCAAAGTGTGCCTTGCGCACAGGATTTCGGTGCTTCTGTGCTTTTGTGCTTCTGTGATGCATTCTGTCACATGCACGTGGCAACACGGACAGGAACAAAATATGTAAAAAAAAAATGGCTCTGAGCACTATGGGACTTAACAGCTGAGGTCATCAGTCCCCTAGAACTTAGAACTACTTAAACCTAACTAACCTAAGGACATCACACACATCCATGCCCGAGGCAGGATTCGAACCTGCGACCGTAGCATTCGCGCGGTTCCGGACTGAAGCGCCTAGAACCGCTTGGCCACCGCGGCCAGCAAAATATGTCGATCTTCGAGAAACCGAGTGATTCCAGTAATAATAAAGTAACATTTTTCTTTTCGCCGTCACACTCGTTACTAGTGTAATTTGTTTGTGAGCAAAAAGAAACAGAAATTACAGTAACTACACTCCTGGAAATGGAAAATAGAACACATTGACACCGGTGTGTCAGACCCACCATACTTGCTCCGGACACTGCGAGAGCGCTGTACAAGCAATGATCACACGCACGGCACAGCGGACACACCAGGAACCGCGGTGTTGGCCGTCGAATGGCGCTAGCTGCGCAGCATTTGTGCACCGCCGCCGTCGGTGTCAGCCAGTTTGCCGTGGAATACGGAGCTCCATCGCAGTCTTTAACACTGGTAGCATGCCGCGACAGCGTGGACGTGCACCGTATGTGCAGTTGACGGACTTTGAGCGAGGGCGTATAGTGGGCATGCGAGAGGCCGGGTGGACGTACCGCCGAATTGCTCAACACGTGGGGCGTGAGGTCTCCACAGTACATCGATGTTGTCGCCAGTGGTCGGCGGAAGGTGCACGTGCCCGTCGACCTGGGACCGGACCGCAGCGACGCACGGATGCACACCAAGACCGTAGGATCCTACGCAGTGCCGTAGGGGACCGCACCGCCACTTCCCAGCAAATTAGGGACACTGTTGCTCGTGGGGTATCGGCGAGGACCATTCGCAACCGTCTCCATGAAGCTGGGCTACGGTCCCGCACACCGTTAGGCCGTCTTCCGCTCACGCCCCAACATCGTGCAGCCCGCCTCCAGTGGTGTCGCGACAGGCGTGAATGGAGGGACGAATGGAGACGTGTCGTCTTCAGCGATGAGAGTCGCTTCTGCCTTGGTGCCAATGATGGTCGTATGCGTGTTTGGCGCCGTGCAGGTGAGCGCCACAATCAGGACTGCATACGACCGAGGCACACAGGGCCAACACCCGGCATCATGGTGTGGGGAGCCATCTCCTACACTGGCCGTACACCACTGGTGATCGTCGAGGGGACACTGAATAGTGCACGGTACATCCAAACCGTCGTCGAACCCATCGTTCTACCATTCCTAGACCGGCAAGGGAACTTGCTGATCCAACAGGACAATGCACGTCCGCATGTATCCCGTGTCACCCAACGTGCTCTAGAAGGTGTAAGTCAACTACCCTGGCCAGCAAGATCTCCGGATCTGTCCCCCATTGAGCATGTTTGGGACTGGATGAAGCGTCGTCTCACGCGGTCTGCACGTCCAGCACGAACGCTGGTCCAACTGAGGCGCCAGGTGGAAATGGCATGGCAAGCCGTTCCACAGGACTACATCCAGCATCTCTACGATCGTCTCCATGGGAGAATAGCAGCCTGCATTGCTGCGAAAGGTGGATATACACTGTACTAGTGCCGACATTGTGCATGCTCTGTTGCCTGTGTCCATGTGCCTGTGGTTCTGTCGGTGTGATCATGTGATGTATCTGACCCCAGGAATGTGTCAATAAAGTTTCCCCTTCCTGGGACAATGAATTCACGGTGTTCTTATTTCAATTTCCAGGAGTGTATATAGGACCAAACACGTGTGATCATAAATGGTAAGTATGTGTTTTAATCATTGGTTTTTCGTTGTTCACAATGAAATACCTCCAATGAATTAACATTACTTATTTCTATAGACTTAATCTGGTCTGAAATGAAAAATATGTTGTTTTTTCCGAACACGTAAGCCTTTTTTATTTTAGGGCGCAGAAAGAACTGACAACGTAAGAGCCCATGCCATACATAACCTTGTAACACCAATAAATAAAAGAAGTTAAAAGCGACTGCACGTTAAGCCCAATGGGCAGAAGGAACGAGAGCTAAAAACATGAACTTCATCTTGGAGAAAGATCCACAAAATACGCCGAGGACAACAGAAATACGTTGTCCTCGATGGTGAGTGTTCATCGGAGGTGAGGGTATCATCTGGAGTGCCCCAGGGAAATGTGGTAGGTTCGCTGCTGTTTTCTATCTACATAAACGATCTTTTGGATAGGGTGGACGGCAATGTGCGGCTGTTTGCTGATGATGCTATGGTGTACGGGAAGGTGTCGTTGTTGAGTGACTGTAGGAGGATACAAGATGACTTGGACAGGATTTGTGATTGGCGTAAAGAATGGCAGCTAGCTCTAAATACAGATAAATGTAAATTAAAGCAGATGAATAGGAAAACGAATCCCGTAATGTTTGAATACTCCATTAGTAGTGTAGCGCTTGACACAGTCACGTCGATTAAATATTTGGGCGTAACATTGCAGAGGGATACGAAGTGGGACAAGCATGTAACGGCAGTTGTGGGGAAGGCGGATAGTCGTCTTCGGTTTATTGATAGAATTTTGGGAAGATGTGGTTCATCTCTAAAAGGAGACAGGTGATAAAACACTAATTCGACCTATTCTTGAGTACCGCTCGAGCGTTTGGGATCCCTATCAGGTCGGATTGAAGGAGGACATAGAAGCAATTCAGAGTCGGGCTGCTAGATTTGTTACTGGTAGGTTTTATCATCACGCGAGTGTTACGGAAATGCTTCAGGACTCGGGTGGGAGTCTCTGGAGGAAAGGAGGCGCTCTTTTCGTGAATCGCTACTCAGGAAATTTAGAGAACCAGCATTTGAGGCTGACTGCAGTACAATTTTACTGCCACCAACTTACATTTCGCGGAAAGACCACAAAGATAAGATAAGAGAAATTAGGGCTCGTACAGAGGCATATAGGCAGTCATTTTTCCCTCGTTCTGTTTCGGAGTGGAACAGGGAGAGAAGATGCTAGTTGTGGTACGAGGTACCCTCCGCCACGCACCGTATGGTGGATTGCAGAGTATGTACGTAGATGTAGAAGTCCGGAGCTGAAGATTAAATGTCCTTCGCCATATTGCTACGACGGATAAACGAGGGCCTGCGCGTCGTTCTCTAAAACGTACGATAAGCCAGACGGCAAACACACACTGCAACGTAAGGGGTTAAAAAATGGGCACTGAATCAGGAAACGGTGAACCATCAATGATTGATAACAATGCGCACAAAATGGAGGGGGATCACCACTTAACAAATGGCGTTGGCTAAAAAGGTAGTGCCCAACACGCACCCTGCTGTAAGCTAAAATGATCTCGCACAGAGACGGCCCAGAGGAGGTCAATCACGCCGCTTCGAGCTTGTTCCCGTGGAGAGGAAGCCAGTCGTGATGCCAAAACAACACCGTCTTCCGACACATGGCAACACGGAGATCATCTGAAGGAATGGAAGAGCTAGCAGATCGGCGTAGGAAGACGGCAGCAGCATCAGCAGCTTCATTTCCCATCAGGCCGGCACGACCAGCAACCCTCTTGAACATCGCCGCGCAGGGTAGCCGTGCGGTCTAGGGCGTCTTGCCACAGTTCGCGCGGCTGCCCCCGTCGGTGGTTCGAGTCCCCCCCTGATCATGGGTCTGTGTGTGTTCTCCTTAGTGTCAGTTAGTTTAAGTTAGATTAAGTACTGTGTAAGCCTATTGACCGATGACCTCAGCAGTTTGGTCCCACGGGACTTACCACAAATTTCGAAATTTTCCACTTGAACATCACGGTGGCTCCAACGACAGCGAGCAAGTGGGAGCTTTCTTGGATCCGTTGCACTAAGGGATTGATTGTGTACAGCACACAGAGGCTCTGAAGGGCATTGAGAGAATCGGGGCGTAAGACAATTAAAAGGCCTGTGTCGCCGGATGTACTAGGTGGCCTGAAAGAGGGCATACAGCTCTGCTGCAAATAGTGACCAGTGTTCTGGAAGCTGATACCGAACATGGTTGGTGCCAATGACGAACGTACACCTCGTCAGTCTCAGAGCCATCAGTGTGCACGAAGGTGCTATCACTAAGTTGCATGCCAAGGTCGAGAAACTTACAGCGATAGATGAAATACTGTTGTGTTCTTGGGAAGCGGATCAAGTCCAAGCTGAACACGGGCCGTCGCGCAAAGCCAAAAGAGTTCATACCCATCAGGACCGTAGGAGCTAGCGTGAAGTTAGGCCGCCAGAGCTGTAGCCGAAAGCGAACTTCCAGGAGTAACTGAGAAGAAGGGCGCGCCCCATACTGGCGGTTAAGGCTGTCATCAGAAGAGGAGGCTTAGGATGGGTGGACCGGCATGGCAGACAAATGGCATGAGTATCCACTGAGAACTAACGGAATGACAGTCGTTGGTCGGCAGCTTCAGAGTAGAGACTCAACTGGGCTCGTGTAATTTTTCTTTTTTTTTTTACGGTTTTAGGACGCAAAATTGCTACGGTCATAAGCGCCCCTATGTGGCTTAGTAAAGGGTAAAAAACCGAATGTCAAATGAGTAGCAATGGGAGCGAACCTCCAGAAGGAAGGAAACTAAAAACGGAAGGAAATCTTAGAAAATTGCAATTGAAGTGGGTTGTCTTCCCCGAAAAAGAGCTTCAAATGACTGACGTCATCTCACTGACACTGATAAACTAAAGGACGCGATCGGATGAGCGAGTGTCACCTGCTAAAATGGAAGATGTATCAGGCTACAGCTGTAAACGGGCGCGTAGCAGATTAAAATAGGGGCACTGAAGTTCAAAATGGTTCAAATGGCTCTGAGCACTATGGGACCTAACATCGGAGGTCATCAGTCCCCTAGAGCTTAGAACTACTTAAACCTAACTAACCTAAGGACATCACACACATCAATGCCCGAGGTAGGATTCGAACCTGCGACCGTAGCGGTCGCGCGGTTCCAGACTGAAACGGCTAGAACCGCTCGGCCACATCGGCCGGCGGCACTGAAGTAAAAGGTGTTTCACCGTCTACGGTCGAGAGCAGTGGGGACAAAGCGGAGGAGGATCGCCACTTAAAAGATGTCGATGGCTAAAAAGACAGTGCCCTATCCGGAGTCTAGTTAAAATTACCTCCTCCCGATGACAAGGCCGAGAGGAAGAGGTCCACGCACAGCGAAGAGGTTTGACGTCCCGTAATTTATTATCGGGAAGTGCAGACCAATGTGTATGCCATAGAAGAGCAACACGGCGTCATAAAACACTCTGTACATCGGCAAAGGGAACCATTGGAACAGCGGGCCGAGGGAGAGAGACTGCAGTCTTTCCCGCTATATCGGTTGCCTCGTTTCCGAAGATACCAACATGCCCTGGAATCCAGAGGAATGCCACAGAGACACCCCCCAAGTAGAGCATGTGGAGGCAGTCCTGAATCCGGTGGACCTAAGGGTGGAGGGATAAAGAGCTTGAAGGATGAGAAGAGAGCTGAGCGAATCCGAGCATATAACATACTGCATCCCCTAATGGCGACGGATCTATTGGACAGCCTGGACAACAGCGTAAAGCTCCGCAATAAAAACCGAACAGGGCTCGGGAAGCCGAAATCTAATAGGGGTGTCGCCAACAATATCGCCACTCCCAACACTAAACGTGGTCTTTGAGCAGTCAGTGAAAATAAATGTGGCATCCTCCATTTGTGTGCATAGAGTAGCAATGCCCGACGATAAACTATAGGGGGGGGGGGGGGGGATACTATCCCTGGGAAGCTGGGAAAGGTCACGGAGAAGGCAGGTCCGGGGCGAAGCCAAGGTGGCGCCGTACCCTCATTTGTCAAAGTTTTTGGAAATTGGAAGGAAAGGGAATGTAGCAGTCGACGGAAGCGGGCTCCCGGTGATAGTAGAGAGGAAGGGCAGCCTGCATACCCTAAATCCAAAGAAGCGTCGGAAAAAAGAGCAGGGGTCGGATGAGCAGGCATGGAAGACAGATGACTAGCGTAACGACTCAGGACAGCTCGCCGACTGGACAGCGGAGGTTCACCCGTCTCAGCGTAAAGGCTCTCCACGAGGGTAAAAAGCTCAAGACGCTAAACGCAAACACGGTGGTGGACAGAGTCGAGACGCCGAAGAATAGACGGCCGTGCAGAGGAGTAAACTATGCTTCCATAGTGCAATTTCGAGCGCACTAAGGCGCGATATAGGCGGAGGAGGAGCACTCGGTCCGTTCCCCAGGAGTTACCATTCAGAGCACAGAGGGTGTTGAGGGATCACAGACAGCGAGACGAAAGATAGGAAACGTGGGAAGACCAACACAGTTTCCTGTCAAACGTAAGTCCCAAAAATTTGGCAACGTCCGCGGACGGAAGGTCGACAGGGCCTACATGTAGGGAAGGCGAATAAAACTCTGTACGACGCCAAAAATTTACACATACGGTCTTACTGGGAGAAAATCGGAAGCCGGTTTCGATGCTCCATGAGTGGAGGCGATCAGGACATCCTGGATGACGTCGTTCAAGAAGGCTGGTCCATTGAGAGCTGTAGTAGATTGTAAAATTGTCGACAAAAAGGGAGTCAGAGACATCGGGAAGGAGACAGTACATAATTGGATACGTGGCGATGGCAAACCGTCCTATCCATGGCACAGAGCCCTCGGGCACCCTGTTCTCTTGGGAGAAAGTTCAGGAGAGAGTATGCCCACTCCAGATCAAAAAGTATAGTTACTGTTTGGCGTTTCCTGAGAAAATTGTTCACAATACGAGTGGAGAGAGCAACAAGATGGTCAGCTGCTGAGCGATGCTTTCGGAAACCGGATTGGGCAGGTGTTAAAAACGTTTCTGGAATCCAGCCACCAGCCTAAACGGCAGCTTCACATCCGCTCCACAATCTTACATACATTACTCGTGAGACAGATGGGGCCATAGCTAGAGGGGAGATGTTTGTCCTTTCCAGGTTTCGGAACAGGAATGACGACAGCTTCCAGCCATCTTCTGGGAAAGGTACTGCCAGACCAAATTCGATTATAAAGGTGAAGGAGGTAACGCAGACTACGGAATGATAAATGGAGCAAAATTTGGACGTGGATGCCATCCGGTCCTGGGGAAGGAGAGCGAGACGAAGAGAGTGCGTGTTGGTATTCCCGCATAGAAAAAACAGTATTTAGCTTTCGCGATTTTGAGAGGATGGTTCAAATGGCTCTGAGCACTATGGGACTCAACTGCTGAGGTCATTAGTCCCCGAGAACTTAGAACTAGTTAAACCTAACTAACCTAAGGACATCACAAACATCCATGCCCGAGGCAGGATTCGAACCTGCGACCGTAGCGGTCTTGCGGTTCCAGACTGCAGCGCCTTTAACCGCACGGCCACTTCGGCCGGCTTTTGAGAGGAGAAAGCAAGAGGTCACACTTCTGCTGCTCGTGTCTTCGGAAGAAAGGCTGGCGGGTAATTGGAAGAGCTCGAAATCTCAGCAAAATGTTGACCCAATGAGATAGAAATTGCTACTGGTTCCACTAAGGTACCTTGCAAGACAGTTAACCCAGAGATCGGGGAGAAACTTATACGTGCTGGATAACCGTAGAATTCAACCCCAAACAACAGATGAGGGAGTGAAGGTATTAAAGGGGCTGGTAAAGAAGTCCCAGCTTGTCTTCTTGCTATCACGTATGATGAGACAGCATTGTGCACGCAACTGATTATAGTGGATACAGTTGGCCAATGTAGGATGACGGAAGAAAACGCGAAGAGCACGTCTCCACTCGTATTTTGCGTCACGGCGCCTCGTTCCACCAAGGAACATCGGGGCAATGGGGAGGTACGGGGTATTGAACGTTCCGCTGCTGTAAGAATAACTTCCGTAACATGAGTGAGCTGATCGCCGGTGCTAGGAAATGGACAGTCATCAAATGTTGCTAGAGAGGAGAAAGTGTCCAATCGGCTTGGGAAAACTTACAGCGTCTTTAGCGCATAGATGGCAGTTATGGCTGAAATCTAAGGACACATGGAAAATGGTCACTCGAGTGCGTATCAGCAAGAGCGAACCATTCAAAGCGCCGAGCTAGCTGAACAGTACTAAATGAGAGAAGGTTGACGTGGAGGCAAGCAAAAATGTAGGTTCCCCAGTGTTGAGGCAAACAAGATCCGCTTGGTTGAAAAGGGCATTCAATAGGGAACCTCTCAGACAAGGAAGTGGAGATCGCCAAAGCGGGTGGTGGGCATTGAAGTCCCCAACCAGAAATGGGTGGGACTGACCAAGGAGATGAAGAATCGCCTCTTGCCATCGGTGTGGACGATGGAATGGAATGTATATGGTACAAAGAGAGAGAAGGTGTATCTAGACAGGGATAGACGTACAGCGACAGCTTGGAAGAACTGTTTCAGGGGATTGGGTGATAATAGATAGTATCATGGAGAAGAATCATTAGTCCCCCATGTGCCGAATCGCGATCAAACCGGACTGATTGGAAAAGAGGGAAAACAAAGCGATCGAGGGGACGTAGCTTCGTTTCCTGAAGACAGAAGACGACTGGGTAGTAGGATCGTAAGAGAATCGACAAAATCTTCCCGATTGGAGCAAATTCCGCGGATATTCCAATGGATAATTGACATAGGGTGGACAGAAAAAGGATAAATTGCACCACTGTTGCCGTCAACTCGACGGCCGAGAGCCGGCGGCCGACGGCGTGGAGCGGCATTCCGCCAATTGCAGAAGATCCTGATTGATAGGTTGTTCGGGGGAAGCTCCTGCCAGCAGTGATCGGCTGGTTGATCGGCCGCCAGCAGTGCGTCTCGGCCGCCAGCAGTGTGTCTCGGCGATACGGAAGACGGCCGAGGGCGGCTTCCGCTGGGTGGCGTTGTATAACAGTCACGCCGTGGAGGAGAAGGAGAGGAACTTTGTTTCTTATGAGCCTTCTTGGAGGCATTTGAGAAGAGAGAGGAGTCGATGGTTGTGAGGTCTGGGTATTTAGAAAATCTTCGCGAGTAGGCTCTTTTTTGGAAGTCCGGGCGTCCGATTTTAGGGCCCATGATTTAGCAGGGGCCGATGAAGGTTGAGCCTTGGAGTAAGCAGGTGATAGTGGGAAGCTGGAATGGCGATCTCTGGGCTGGTCGACCTGACGACTGTGACGCTAAAGGTCAGATCGCAAGTCTGCGTGGCTGCCTCCTTAGTAGGTCGAGGAGAGGCGAAGACAGTACTACATTTACCCGTTGGGAGAACAGTGGGCTTTCTACTGGTGAATAACTTCACTCGGATTTCCTGAATAATTCATTCATCTTTAAAGATAGGGTAATCTCTAGAGGAAGCAGCGTGGTCGCCCATACAGTTGATGCAATGAGAGGATGAGGTGGACAATTACTCTCATGGGCATCCCTGCAACATTAACGCATTTGGCCGTAATGGAACACGACTGGCTGGTATGATTAAACCGCTGGCACCGATAACAACGCTTTAATTTTGGATGCAAGCTGAACTCTGTCAAACATCAACAAGAGAGTACGGCTCAGAGCCAATTTTTTTCAACCCTTTTCATGACGCGATGTACGGCCGTTACGACCTGATGAGACAGGTAATTTTGAATGTCCTCATTGGATAATCCATCTAGTGATCTTGTATAAACCAACCCGCGCAATGAGTTTAACGTACGGTGCGCTTCCACCCGGGCAGGGAAGGTGTGTAGCAGTGTAGTTCGAAGCAATGTTTGTGCCTGAAAGGTGCCGTTTCGTAACTGGGAACAAGACTTGACAGGGCCTGCAATTGCGTCGGCACCTTTCTGAATACTGAAAGGGTTGACTGGGGAGAAGTCTCGACCTTCGTCAGACCGAGAAACAAGTATGAACTTTGGCACTGATGGAAGAACTGTCCGTGGCTGAGACTGAGCTAACTTTCTCTTGTGGGCAGAAGTTGTAGAAGTGAGGAAACCATGATTACCAGCGTCTCCGATGGCGCGCTCCTTCCTAGGGGGGGCCCTCTCTGAGGGCACTTCCGCCTTAGGTGACTGTCCGCACCTCAGGTCACACTTCCCGAGAGACGGACGGACAAATTCGCACGTTCGGAAGGTACCAGCTCGGGTAATTATCCCTTCCTAGGGCTGGCCTTTACCAGGGAGTACGTATCTGTCCTACTTGTCTACCTGGGGCAGGGAATTACGCGTTACCCCGTCACCGGCTACCTGTGGGATCGCGTGGGTCGGCCTTCAGACACGCACAGGGAGGAGAGAAAGAGAAAGGGAGGAACGAAGACAAGGAAAGAAGAGAAGAGCTCTCAAACGCTGCATTTTAGAAGAAGGTTAAGAGAAGAATCAAGGAAAAGAGAAGGTCGAAGTGAGGACAGGAACTTACTTCACAGTGTAGAGAGAAAAGAAGAGAAACCAAGTCTTACAGCCATAAGCGTCCGTCTCCGGACGTAGGCACAAAACATACTCCCAAAGAGAGGGAGAAGAGGAAGGGAAGGGGCGGGGAGGGGGGGGGGGGAAGGATCGGGGACAGGGAGGGATGTAGAAAGGGAGGTATGCAGCCTGGAAAGGAAAGATAGCTGCACTAGTTCAGGGTCCTGTGCTCGCCACACACGTATCCACAAAAGAGTTTTGGACCGCCTGGGGCGGCTAGTGTAATACGCACCATGGCCAAACATATTGCACAATTGTGGATTGTGTTAAGACGGTGCAACATGAAACACACGAGTAGAAGCATAAATGAAATACCCGAAGTCTAGTCTCGAATAGACATGAAATAGGTATAAACGAAGGTGAGTCGTCCGATTTTCTTTCCAGGAAGTACCGCTGATGATAAGTAGGACACTTCGGGATCAGAAACAGCGTGTGGCCAGGCAAGACACATGTGTGGACCAAGAAAGTTTCCTATCAAGCACGCACACCAAAAATTTCGTAGTTTCAGAGGACGGAAGAGGCAACAGGTCGAGGATGTAAAGATGGGGAAGAAAGCCACTGCACAGCCAGAAATTCGTACAAATGGTTTTGTCAGCAGAAAAGCGAAAGCTATTGTCGATGCTCCACGAGTGAACACGATCGAGGCATCGCTGAAGCCGCTGCTCAAGGAGACACGTCCGTGGAGAACTGAAATAGACAGCAAAGTCGTCAACGAAAAGGGAGCCTGTTGGGAGACAGGCCATAATAGGGTTAACGGTTATAGCAAAGAGGACGACACTTGGGACGGTGCTTTGAGCCACCTCATTCTCCTGGATGAAGGTGTCCGATAAGGCAGAGCCCACATGTATCTTGAAAACTCGGCCTTTTAATAGTTTCTCAATCAAATTGGACAGGCGACCTCAGAAGTCCCAGTGTATAGAGTAAGGAGAATACCACTTCTCTAGCAGGTGTCGTAGACTTTCAACAAACCAAAAAACACGTCCATACTCTGGTATTTCCGCAGAAAACTATTCATGCCGTGGGTTGACAAAGTGACGAGATGGTCAACTGCAGAACGACGTGAGAAATTCACATTGTCCAGTGGTCAGAAGATTGCGAGACTCGAATCACCAAACCAACTGGCCCGGAACCATACGTTCCATCACCTTGAAAAAACAAATGGTGAGAGAAATGGGGCGGTAGCTAGAAGGAAGGTGGATTTCCTTATTGTGCTTAGTTATGGGTATGACAGTGGCTCCACACCAGTATCTGGAAAACGTGCCATCTGTCCAAATACGATTGAACGTACGAAGGAGAGAGTTCTTGCCTGGAAGAGAAAGCTGCTGCAACATCTGAATGCGAACATCATGATAAGTAGGACATTTCGGGATCGGAAACAGCGTGTGGCCCGGCCCTGGGGCGGAAGATCGACATGAGGTGAGGGCAGTATCAAGCTCTCTTATAGTAAAGGCGGCGGCAGTGTAGTAGTCACAATTCTGAGCGGAGAAAGATATCACCCAAGCCGCCTCCACTCGTTTCTTAGAGAGGCAGGTTGTGTGATAGCCGGCGGAGCTAGAAATCTCCGCAAAATAGCGGCCCAAAGTGTTGGAGACAGCAATAGGAGCCACAATGACATCATCTGCTACTGGCAGACCGAAAATCGGGGAATGAACTTTGGTTCTAGAGAGCCGACACAGGTTGCCCCCACAAGTCAGCAGAGGGAGTCGAACTTTCAAATAAAGTAAAGGAAATCCAGTTAGTAACTTTTTTTTAGAACAGAACACTGCGCACGCAGCTGTTTACAACGAATACAGTTCGTCACTGTAGTACAAAGGTAAAAACACGCAAATTGCCTCACGGCACACCTCAGTCTACCAAGGGACCAGGACACGACGTGGTAAAGATGAAGTGCGGCAGTAAAGAGAACATTTGTAAGGTATTCTAGCCCGCCCGGTTAGACGAGCGGTCTAACGCACGGCTTTCCGGAGTGAGAAGGAGCGCCTGTTCCCCGGCACGAATCCGCCCGGCGAATTTGTGTCGAGGTCCGGTGAGCCGGCCAGTCTGTCGATGGTTTTTAGGCGGTTTTCCATCTGCCTCGACGAATGCGGGCTGGCTCCCCTTATTCCGCCTCAGTTACACTATGTCGGCGATTGCTGCGCGAAAACAAGTTCTCCACGTAAGCGTACTGCACCGTTACCCTACCACGCAAACATAGGGGTTACACTCGTGTGGTGTGAGACGTTCCCTGGGAGGTCCACCGGGGACCGAACCGCACAATAACCCTGGGTTCGGTGTGGGGCGGCGGAGGGGTGAAGTGGACTGCGGTAGTCGTCGTGGGGTTGTGGGCCACTGCGGCTGCAGCGGAGACGGAGCCTCTCCGTCGTTTCTAGGTCCCCGGTTAACATACAATACAATACAAAGGTATTCTACCTGGTCATCACAACTAGGGAAATGTTATTCGTCAAAGGTGGCCAGGGAGGAGTAAAGCCTCTAGTCAAACATAGAAAGCTACCAACTGGGTTTAAATACAGGTGGGGTAGCATCAGCACACGGGAAATGTCGCTCGAGTATGTGTCACAGAGAATGGCCCACTTGAGACGACAGGCATGCTGTACAGTTCAGAACAAATAGGTCCAAATGGGAACGTGTGTATGGGGTCTGAAAATAACATGGGTGCTCCAGTGTTAAGGCAGATGAGGTTGAGTTGATTGAGGTCAGCGAAAAGGGTATCTCTTGGACAGGTTCTGGAAGAGCCCCAAAAGGCGATGTTGCGCATTAAAGTCAGCGAGCAGCAAAAACAGGTGAGGGAGTTGATCAATAAATGGAGGAAATCAGCTCTGGTGACACCGAATGATGGAGGGATGTAGATGTAGACGTTACAAAGAGAAAAGATAAAGCATTGAAGGAAAATGTGGACTGCAACAGCTTGCAACTGGCTGTTCAGTGAGGTGTTTTGACGGTGGACATCATCCGGAATGAGCAGCACGACTTCCCCATACGACGGAATGTGGTCCTCGGGGGGAAGGGGTAGGGAGTCAAATCAGACTGGAAATAAATGCGAGAGGTCAGAGTGGTTGCGAGGACGAAATTTTGTTTCCCGGAGGCAGAAAACAAGAGGACGGTGTTAAGCGAAGAGCAGCCGTAATTCCTCATTGTTGGATCTAATGCTGCGAACGTAGCATTGGAGGAGAGGCATGATGGGGAAACGGGAAGAGTAAAATAATGAAGGGTTGCCACCTCGGTGGATGCCGAGTGCCAGCCTTCAAATGCTCACTGGTACAGGCCACAGAGGCTGGAGAATCCTGTTCCGAAAGATCCACAAAGGCGACGGCGGTCTCTTTGGGCCAACCTACAGATTTCACGGCAGAAAAGCGTTTGGTGGTGTGCACCGGCCAAACGGAGGTCGGCTGGGTGAGGGTATCAAGCGGCGACACCAATTAAGAGGATCTACAAGTCGGTGAAGGAGAAGACCATTTGACTTTGTTTGATTTCTTGGTCCCTTTGCAGTTGGCAGATGAAGATTCAGCTGTTTGTTGGCTAGATGGACGCAAAAAGTCTCCGTATGAGTACTCCTTCGGTCCTTTCCGGCCTGCCGCTTATGTAGCAGTTGATTTCGCCAGAGGCGAAGATTTTTTGGCTCGTTGCACAGCTGGAGGAGGAGGAGATGGGGATACTACAGTGACACTGAGCGATCTTATAAGTGGAGTGCTGAACTTGAGGTCGCAGAGCTGTGTGGCCATGTCCCTCGTGGAGCGCTGGCGTAGCAAGAACAGTATGGTAAATGCCAGGTGGTAAAGTGCGGAGCTTTCGACTAGGCAACAACTTGCGAGCGACAAGGTAAGGTACTTTTTCCTTCAACTGGATCTCCTGGACAGTCTTGGGATGAGGCAGTGGTTCATTACAACTGATACAGCGGGGAGAAGGAGGCGCCCTCGTGAGCATTCCTACCACAAGCAACAAATTTGGTAGTATTTTTACAGGATTTTCGAGTGTGGTTGTATCGCTGACACTGGTAGCAAAGCGTCGGCTTTCTAATGTAGAGTCGGACTGTGATGACTTCATAGCCTGCTCTAAGCTTCGATGGAAGCACTACTCCATCAAACGCGAGTAAAATAATGTGTGTAGGCACTACGGTTGCTTTAACCTTTTTCATTACCCGATGGACTGAAGTGACGCCCTAATCGGCGAGGTAAGTTTGGACTTCTCCCTCGGTCAAACCGTCGAGCAGCCCAGTGCAACTAACACCAAACGAAGAATTCTGAGTTCGATGGGTTTCGACACAAACAGGATAGCTGTGGAGGAGTGTAGCTGCAAGCAGTTGTTGGGCTTAAAAATCACAATTGGTCTGCAAAAATGAATTGCCACTACATAAACCAGAGCAGGATTTCTCAGGGCCTGCAACTGCATCAACGCCTTTCTGAATAATAAACTGATTAACTGTAGCAAAGGACTTTCCTCCTTCGGTGGGTGATACCACGAGGAACTGAGGGGCAGCTGGGAGAATCTTGGAATCTTCAGCCTCACTCTCTTTACTTATAGTAGACGTAGACTGAGATGGTGATTGGCTCATTATGAGAATATCTCCCACGATTGCCAGTGTGTCTGATGATGCGCACCTTCCAACTGGAGGCCCCTCTTAAGAGGAGGAAAAGGAAGACACAAGAGGAACCTCAAATGCCAAAGCGGAGGAAGGAGAGAGGAAAAAAACCCCACAGTGGAAGGACTGTTCTGGCGTCAGGCTACAGAAACTTCAAAACACATTCCCAAATATATCCCTGACATGTTCCCCAAAAGAGGGGAAAAAGGATAGCAGGAGGATGGACATGCAGCACGGAAAGGCTGGGGCCCCATTGTAGCCAAGCATGAACTCATCAAAGAGTGGTGACACACTGCCTGATAGATTGCTCAGTGACTTCCCTAGAACATAATTTGGAGTCTTTTTCTCTCTTGCAGCCCCACAAAATGACGACATAAAAAGTTTATTTCCTACTAAATGTTCGTTTTTGATGCGGCAGAACTTCGGCATCAATGATTACGTTTTTAATTTATTATTTCTATGCTACTGAATCTACTCGCTACTCATAATGCAGACAGTCGGAGCATATAACAATGAAGATACGTACATACTTATATCATTGTACGACACATAGTTTAGGAGAAAAACTAGCTTTCCAGAAATATTAAAACTAATAAAACGAACATGATAAGGGTTTTGCGTCTTCAACTGTAGAATGTTTCAGATGCTACATGCCAAGTATTTAAAACAGCAACCCACTTGTAAAGTAATCAAGAAGTTTGAAGATGTTTTATACGTGGGGGTTCGATTGGTGTGTGTGTGTGTGTGTAGGGGGGGGGGGGGGGGGGGGGGGGAATTACTCCAGCGCCTGGAGCCCCTATCAAGTAGGCATCACAGCAGACGCCAAATGAATCCGGAGGTGCTCTGATACGCACTTGGGAAAATTAAATGGGCGTGTTTGCAGAAACGGCAGCCTTTCCCCCTCCCCCACCCCCCCCTCCAGACTTTGTTGGGTAAATTCAGAGAACCGATACTCGAGGAAAAGTCTGCAGCAACTGTATAATGTAGGGAGCCTGAGAAAGAAACGAACAGAGGTACAGACTGAGTTTCCCATGCTCAATAGGCGAATGGAATGAGTCAGCGAATCGCTGACATTGGTACGAAGTAGCCTTAATCACGCACTGTATCGTGGCTTGCAAAATATGTATGCAGATGTAGTTAGAGCAGAATAAATAGTAATCGACCTCAAAACATGGATGTTAAATGATGGGTTTATAGAATTACGTAAAACGGAACATACAAATACGGCGAATATCATATTTATTCGTAAATACAGTAATAGTTCACAAAACATTCGCACAATTTTTTATGTACAGATAGGAAACAACATTTCGAGAATTGTTTCCCCCTTCAGTCTGCTGCGCCGTTGACAGAGGGCATATCCTGCTTTTGAGAACATTCTTTCAGAACGTGTCTATATGGCCACGCAGCTCAAATTTGAAAGAGGAGTTATTTCCAACTTTCGACAGTTAGTACTGTTGATGTGACTCCATATTCTTAATGAATCTAGTTGAAGATCGTTCGGATTATAACTGAGCGGTGACGGTAGATCTGTTTCAGTTTGCAAACATTTCTTTTCTTGTCCTGCTATCATAATATTCGCTCAATAAATCGAATTTTGTTTGCCCTTAACAAACCAACGTGTTGCCTACACTGCTTGATACCACAAAAACATGAACTGAATGAACACTGAATGACATTAGTCCACGCTTTTAGCTACAACAACAGCCAATGTTCCTGTGTAAGTTCGTTCAAAAATATTACTCCCCCCAACCTTATCCGATGGTCACGTTCGACACGTCACAACCAATATCTTTATGAGACATGTTCAGAAAAAAACTTGTTTACATAACGAAAAAACATTTAGCAGTGTTAACAGTTCCCCAGAATTTTTTTTTTTTTTACCAACCTCGAAGGTCGATATTTTGTCTCGAGCAGAGAAGATACGATGTTTCAAATACCGCAGTGTGGCTATTAAATGTGGTGTATACTTAAACTAGCAGCATCGATAATTTGTAAACACCCACGCGATCAACGCACCCCTCTAAGCCACAATATGCAAGCAGTCGTGTTCGGCTCTCAGGTGTCGCACGCCTGTAGTTACCGTTAGCTTCGACGGGACGGGCGACTAGTTTCTGACAAGAGAACCTCCCCATCGCACCCCCCACATATTCAGTTATAAGTTGGCACAGTGGATAGGCCTTGAAAAACTGAACACAGATCAATCGAGAAAACAGGAAGAATTTGTGTGGAACTATGAAAAAAATAAGCTAAATATACAAACTGAGTAGTCCATGCGTAAGATATGCAACACCAAGGACTTAGTGGAACGAGAGGTCCTTGGTTCAAGTCTTCCCTCGAGCGCCCGCATCTCGTGGTCGTGCGGTAGCGTTCTCGCTTCCCGCGCCCGGGTTCCCGGGTTCGATTCCCGGCGGGGTCAGGGATTTTCTCTGCCTCGTGATGGCTGGGTGTTGTGTGATGTCCTTAGGTTAGTTAGGTTTAAGTAGTTCTAAGTTCTAGGGGACTGATGACCTAAGATGTTAAGTCCCATAGTGCTCAGAGCCATTTGAACCATTTTTTTCTTCCCTCGAGTGAAAAGTTTATTTTCTTTATTTCCGCAAAGTTATGATCTATTCGTTTTTCATTGACGTCTCTGTTCACTGTAATAAGTTTAGTGTGTGTGTTTTGCGACCGCACCGCAAAACCGTGCGATTAGTAGACGAAAGGACGTGCCTCTCCAATGGGAGCCGAAAACATTTGATCGCAAGTTCATATGTCAACCGATTCCTCCACAGGAAAACACGTCTGATATATTCTATACGACACTGGTGACGGCATGCGCGTCACATGACAGGAATATGTTGTCGACCCAGCTAACTTGTACACTTCGCGAATGGGTAAAAATATTCTTCTACCTTGCCCGATTTAAGTTTTCTTGTGGATGTGGTAATCACTCCCAAAAAAGAGATGAAAACATAACGAACGGACAGATAATAACTGTCTGAAAATAAAAAATTAAACTTTACACTCGAGGGAAGACTTGAACCGAGGACCTCTCGTTGCGCAGCTGCTCACGCTAACCACGGGACCATGGCGCTCCTAAGCTCACGTTCTCCTGAATGTTGCCTATCTTGCACATGGACTACTCAGTTTGCATATTTTGCTCATTTTTTTCATAGTTCCACACAAATTCTTCCTGTTTTCTCGATTGATCTGTGTTCAGTTTTTCAAGGCCTATCCACTGTGCCAACTTGTAACTAAATCTGAGGGGGGTGCGATGGGGAGGTTCCCCTGTGAGGAGGCGGCTCTCTGCCCTATTGGACAGTGCAGCAAACGGGTCCAGTTTGCAGGCAACTCGCAAGGTCTGGATTAAGACAATTTGCGCACCGCGTCATCCGGTGCGGGCGAATTAGCGACACACACACACACACACACACACACAGGATGCCGCACAAAAACCCCCGGCCCGGCCGGCGCCGCCCGCAGCCGCGAATTGAATTTCCGGGGAGACCCGCGAGCCGTCCCGTCCCTGCCGCTGGCTGCTGTGCTGGCGGCACAGCTAGTGCTGCAGAACAGAACATCCCACATCACGCGCGCCTAACCGCCCACCATTTCCCTCCCACCAAGTGCGCATCTTTACGGTTAACGGTTTTACCTTCTCTTCTTTATTATTACACAGAATTTGTACACGTTAACAATACTCAGATTTGAGAGTTATCTTTTGTGTCGTCTGGTTGTCACTGTGGGCTTGTACCTTGGGAAGCAAGAAGAGGATGTTTGGTGGCCGGTATCCTCTTCTATAAGACAAACTGCACACATGCGTTAACAGGGTTCTTTATTTATAAGAATAAGAAGTGTCCCGCTACGTACACTACTCTGGTCGCTACGTACTGACCGACTCTATGAGCTAGAGGCGGAGCTGACTGCGATTGCGACTCACACTGGGCTGCGGCTGATGACTCGTTGACTCAATGGATGACTGACCGGCCCTCTAAATACTGGCGGTTGAGAGGACGGTGGCGGCCAGTTTCTTGCTACTTTGTCTCAGGCCTCTCTCCTGATAGGCTCGCTTGCTCCAGCGTCTATTATCGAACTTCTCGCAACCTCTCTGCAGCCCGGAGTCCTGGCGACAACTTACGCCAGCACATAATCTAATGTATAATGATGTACACGCACTTATAAAATATTATTTCCGAAAAGCTTCTGGGTCTTAGGCTCCACAGTGAAATTGAGTTTTTTAAGAACCTTTTCCGCCACTGACTGATGTTTTACGGCCTCGAATATCACTATGTTCGTATAATGGCCGAATATATCTTAATTATGCTAAGACACTGTTGTAAGCACCTCACAATGGCCTAAGTGCTGACATTGCAATCGCGTGTTGAAAAATAAAAACATTACAGTCAACTGCGGAAAGACTGTGTCCTTTAAAAACTATTACTGAGGTCACATATGCGAAATTTTGCTGTACTTTATAAGCGCACTCCCGACTATCAAAGTAAACATCACATCTAGACACTGACACGCACTCATCGGGTGTTAGAATGTGCAGGACAAAACTTGTTTCACCGTACATATGTTTTCCATCTCTCGAAAATGAAAACCGAGGTAAGGAAGAAAGTGAAGAAAAAAAATGGACAACTTCCCAAAAATGAAATGGAAGCAAGTGATACGGAATAAATTTCGTTTTACGTGTAATTTTTTAGTCAAGCTGTCAGTTCCCGACGAGTGACGCGTAAGAAACGTAGTGGGATTTCCAACGTGACACGCACCCAAGTTTTGTAATCACAGTTATTTTGTACAGGAAATGTATTCGCAGATATAATATCCAATTGTCGAATGGAATTTGTGCCGTACCGCGACTCAAACCCGGATTTCCCGCTTGTCGCGAGTGGTCGTCGCAATCATCCGGCTACCCGTGCACGCTTCACGGCCACATCCAGACATGCATGCATGCATGTTCTAATGAACACTGCAACGTACTTCTTAGAAACACACGCACTGCAATATCGTATTTGTGCCCAGACACCGGGCAAGCAACTTTAGATTAAACGTTTCTCCTGCACGGGAATTACAGCAAGGTTAATGACGCATGGGTGACGACATATGGAAACTTGAGCCTGGCCGCAATGCGTGCAACGATGGGCGAAATATTCAAGAAGCCCGCACGAAGCAAGCGGGAAATTTCGTTTCGACTTCCGGTCCTCACAAATTTTTTAATGTGGTTATTCCATTCTACAGTCGGAGGTTGCATATATCCGCAACTCCGAAAACATTTCCTGTATTCTTAATATGCGTATTTGCATTATCAGTGTTGTCTCGGGCACGCATTAACCAAAATAATTGGGAGCTTGGTGTTGCACAATTTTAGATATATATAAAATTCGCTGTACGTAAGCAGTACCATATGTACACGTAGATCTGTGTCCACTTAGTCTTCTGTCGCTTCTCGGTACGTGAAGTCACGACTACTGACGATGCCTTTCTCCGTCCTGTTGGCGACACCTCTAAATGGGCGTAACTCCATGTGGTCTCGAACTGCAGGTAGTCGCCAGGCCATTCATGGTCCGAAATATCCTTGTAGAGACGTGTAGAACATCACCACTGACGAGATTTGAATTCTTTCCAATATCTGATTAACGTGAATGCTCCCAACCGGTAAGAACTGCGAACGGGGTGTGAACTGTAACGTCTGTGCTCCCGAGTTGCGCATTCAACCATTCTATTCCTCGATCTGCTGTGACAACATAATATGATGCGATTCTTATCTTCTTCGTCGCCACATGTACAAACAGAGGCGGCGTCAAACACTCCCCCAGTCGACGTAGACTTTTGAAAACGGCACGATTTAATTTTATGCGTGCTGTGGTCGTCTACTGACTGCTTGGTGCCGCGATAACAGCGTGCAGTTCTCCTTCGTTGTAAGTTGTTCTCCATTTTTCGTGACGCCTCAACCCATAGTCAGTTTAAATCACTGTAGGAAATTAGTGTGCGGTATTTTTGGATGTCATGTCAACAATATGATCCTTAACAAGTGGAAATGGGAAGCAGAGTCGCTATACTTTAAATTTGAAGAGACACGCTCGCACGACAGAAAATGTTTCATACTTGGGTTTAACAGGTATAACATCTGCTGCCTGATGGGACTGGAGCATAGATCCCTCAGGCCGACCGTTATCAGAACTACGGCTATGAGCTGTGCTGCCAGTTCTGCCCTCTCAGCCGTTGGCAAACGTCCGACAGCAATATTTTTCGCCTCAGGAGATCCGCAGGTATTCTACAAGTCCTTATTCACGCCTTTCCCGTATATCCAGAGGGCTGCCCCTATTCGCCACAGGGAAATTATTCGACATAATAATAGAATTCTGAGTGTACGCCATTAGAACGTGAAGTATCAAGCAGGCGTTAACGGCGCCCCTTCGAAGTTAAATTTACGGAGAGTTAAACATGGGTTAGACATCGTGAGGAGCTGCCGCTTTCTTTTCAATTCTATTTTTGAGATCAATTCTTTCAGATGCAGATGTATTATGCAAAATACAGACTTACAAGAGAGCAATTACATTCCTCTATTAAGGTATCAAAGCCCCAATAATCGGAAACAAACGAGATTAAAATCTTTTTTAGTAATGTTTTAGCACGACAACCCCTCTGTTAAGGGTAGAAATCCAACAATCATTATATATCCAAAAAACGATTTCAATTCTAAATTACATACGTAACGCAAATATACCGTAACTGGCTACTAAACCTATTTCTAGAAAGGTGTACGACGCTATCGGATGCGGATGAAGTTACATAAAAAAACTGAAAAATCGTTCATAACACCTTTGTTGTGCCAGAATGAGATTTCCACTCTGCAGCGGAGTGTGCGCTGATATGAAACTTCCTGGCAGGACCGAGACTCGAACTCGGGACCTTTGCCTTTCGCGGGCAAGTGCTCTACCAACTGAGCTACCCATGCACGGCTCACGCCCCGTCCTCACAGCTTTACTTCTGCACCCCCCCCCCCCCCCGCCCTCGTCCCTTCTTCCATCCAATGCTAAACTGGAGATCCTTTGGTGTCTCAGAATGTGTCCTAACAATTGATCCCTCCTTTTGATCAACTGGTGCCACAAATTTCTTTTCTCCCCATTTCTATTCAGTACCTCCTCACCAGTTTAGCGATCTACCCATCTTATCTTCTGCAATTTGCATAGCAACACAATTTACGTCTCTTTTCTCTTCTTGTTGGAGCTGTTCGTCATCCATGTTTCACATCCATACATGGCTACATTTCTTACAAATACTTTCTGAAAAGACTTTCTAACACTTAAATCCATATTCGATGCTGACAAATTTCTCTTCTACAGAAACGCTTTCCTTGCCACTGGCAGTCTACATTTCATCTCCTCTCTACCTCGGCCCTCATCCGTTATTTTACCGTCCAAATAGCAAAACTCATCTACTACTTTAAGTGTGTCTTTCCTAATCTAATTCCCTCAGCATTACCTGACTTAATTCGACTACATTCCATCATACTTGTTTTGCTTTTGTTGGTGTTCATCTCATCAACTCTTTTTAATACACTATCCATTCCGTTCAACTGCTCTTCCATATCCTTTGCTGTCTCTGGCAGAATTACAACGTTATTGGCAAATCTCAAAGTTTTTCTTTCTTCCTCCTGACCCTTAATTGCTACTCCAAATTTTTCTTTGTTTTCCTTCACTGTTTGTTCAAACTACAGATTGAATAACATCGGGGATAGGTTACAAGCCTGTCTCACTCTCTTCTCAACCACTGCTTCCCCTTCATGCCCCTCGACTCTTATAACTGCCGTCTGGTTTCTGTACTATTTGTAAATAGGCTTTCGCTCACTGTATTTCACCCCTGCTCCTTCAGAATATCAACGAGAATATTCCAGTCAACACTGTCAAAAACTTCCCCTAAGCCTACAAATGCTAGAAACGTAGGTCTGCCATTCCTTAACCTATCTTCTAAGGTAATTCGTAGCGTCGTTATTACCTCTCATGTTTCTACATTTCTCCGGCAAACTGATCTTCCCCAAGATCGGCTTCTACAAATTTTCTGTAGTTCTGTACAGAATTGTGCAAGCAAGACTTATTAAACTGATAGTTCGGTTATATTTACACCTGTCAGCACCTGCTTTCTTCGGAATCGAAATTATTACGTTCTTCTTGAAGTTTTGACGTTATTTCGCCTGTCCCGTATGTCTTGCAAACCAGATAGAAGAGTTTTGTCATGGTTCTCTCTCCCAAGCCTACCAGTAGTTCTGACGGAATGTAGTCCACTCCCGCGGCCTTATTTCGACTTACGTTTTTCAGTGCTCTGTCAAATTCTTCTGGCAGTGTCGTATTTTCCATCTCATTTGATCTACATCCTCTTTCCTTTTCGTCATTTTGTCTTAAAGTTCATCCGCCCTGTAGTGGCCCTCTATATACTTCTTCCGTATTTCACCTTTCCCTTCTTTGCTTAGTATTGGTTTTCCATCTGAGTTCATGATTTTCATATACCTGTTCCTCTTTTCTCCAAAGGCCTCTTTAATTTTCCTGTAGGCGGTATCTATCTTTCCTCTACTGTTAAATTAAAAAGCAAACTGTGTATCTTGCCGCATGCAGGTGATTAAACATTTCACGCGGAGTTTTCAAAATTAACGAGTAACAAAACAACGCTAAAAAAGATTGCTCTGTGAACCTCTAAAGTACAAAGAAAGAACTCTAAAGAACAAAGGAGAAGCCGCAAATGTATCATATAATGCCAACTGTGTGATGAATGAACGCGCGCAAACGCTGCCGTGTCCTTCCCAGCGAACGCGCGCGCGCGCGCGTGTGTGTGTGTGTGTGTGTGTGTGTGTGTGTGAGAGAGAGAGAGAGAGAGAGAGAGAGAGAGAGAGACGCTGTCTGAACACTCGCGCGCGCGCGCGCGCGCGCACACACACACACAGCTGCTGCTCTACTTCACGCGGCACCTGTGCTAGACAGCTGCCGACGAAAGAATAAAAACAAGCCAATGAAGTGTGTGTCCATTTGGATTCCTCAAGATACCTGCATTTCGTAATACATCAATGACCGAGAAACTGATCACTTGTTTCTTTCGT
This sequence comes from Schistocerca serialis cubense, assembly GCF_023864345.2. Classification (NCBI taxonomy): domain Eukaryota; kingdom Metazoa; phylum Arthropoda; class Insecta; order Orthoptera; family Acrididae; genus Schistocerca; species Schistocerca serialis. The sequence goes on along the minus strand of NW_026047583.1, from coordinate 32,497,538 downwards.
TATGCTAAACATTTTGCTACTGAGTACCGAATAAGTCATCGATGAAATCAGGTGCAACAATCGAAAACTTCTCATCATTGTTCACCATGACAATATCAGCTGTCCTACACAACACGACAAACAAGTGATTATTTGACGGAGAAAAGCGTAGGATTAATATGTTATTGCTAGTGTTCACCTAAAGACCCCGTTTTGTATCTCGAGTCATCAGTCTTCTGTGGTAACCTCTTTATCTCGAGTACCACTTGCAACCTACATCCTCAATTATTTGCTGGTTACATTCCAATCCCTGTCTTCCTCTGCAGTTTTTGTCCTCTACCGCTCCCTCTAGTACCATGGAAGTCATTTCCGATGTCTTAACAGACGTCCTATCATTCTGTCCCTTCTCCTTATCAGTGTTTTCCACATATTCCTTTCCTCTCCGATTCTGCGCAGAACCTCCACATTCCTTACCTTATTAGGCCACCTAATTTTCAACATTCGTCCGTAGCACCACATCTCAAACGCTTCTATTCTCTTCTGTTCCAGTTTTCGCACAGTCCACGTTTCACCACCATACAATGCTGTGCTCCAAACATACATTCTCAGACATTTCTTCCTGTAATTAAGGCCTATGTTTGATACTAATAGACTTCACTTGTCCAGGAATGTCCTTTTTGCCAGTGCTGGTCTGCCTTTTACGCCCTCCTTGCTCTGTTCATCATTGGTTATCTTGCAACCTAGGTAGCAGAATTCCTTAACTTCATCTACCTGGTGACCATCAATCCTTATGTTAAGTTTTCGCTATTCTCAATCCTGCTGCTTCTTTCTTCGATTTAGTCTCAGTCCATATCCTGCACTCATTAGACTGACAATTCCATTCAGCAGAACCTATAATCTGTTCCCTTATATCAAACAAAAAAATTCGCACCTCAAGATGTTGAATTATTCCAAAACCAACTATTGAGGTGCCAAAACCAGAAACAAAAAACTGTCTCCATAACTGGTTCAAAGACATGCAAAATTGAATAAATTTTTATGACGAATATTTTGAGAAACAAAATCGATTTGGAAAAAGAAAGTTATTTCAGTAAGTTTATGAAATCATAAAAGCCAATTCTCTTAAGGCAGAATACAACAAATTATATGAAAAAGCAGTGCATTAATACATTCTCCACCCAAATGATAAGTAAGTAAAAACTAACGTGGATACGGAAATGTCCTAATCAGCGTTACTAGGCGCTGTTACTACTTCGTATTTGACCAACTAAAAAGTTAATTTAACGGCGGCGCGATTTCGGTGTGGGCGGGATGAGAGAGAGCAAAGGTCCATTAACGGCCGGTAACAGTTAGTGAAAATGACCTTTGTCCCGCGTGCGGCCATTAAATCGCGCAAATTATTGCAGACAGAGGAAGCAAGTCACGGCGGCTGTGTCCGACGCAGATAAGCCGCTAGAATGCATCTGCTGACCCTTTCCTGTGAAAGCCGTTACATTCCAGTTTTTCGTTTCAATTGTGCCCCCTTTTTTTCTCGCCCAATCCAGATGAAAACCTATGACAAACCCAATTAATCGTCACGTTTGCTTTTGACACCACTGCATTACAACAGAGGCAGTATTCGTGACAGCTCTGCACAGTTATGCGGACGACAGGCGAGGTGAGAAACTTAAAGCCCGTTCTTTGCCATGCCACTGTCATAACAGCAGCGGGAAATTAAACGGCGAATCCCGCTATGAACACAAAGCAACACTTCTCGAGCGTGTCCTGCACAACCAGCCAATGCAACACATATCTTGGCGCACGTTTCTCATCACATCAGCCGTTATTTTTTGATGTCAGTATCATCTACGGCTGACAGGATAACATTCCTTTGATATAGTAAAAATTTTAATTCTTAAAAAATTGTACTACAAATAAAAAATAAAATTCTATTACTGCATTCTGGATTTTGCACTGAAAACAGATGAGAAAAGTTGTTATGCATCTTATGGAGCATTCAACATTCGCTAGAGGGTCCGTTCATATACTTTGCCGTCGTATTTATGTTTCTATTGTATGTGTTGGAGATCTGCTGTCCACAACCACTGACTGATTACTAATGTAATACACAATTTAAAAAAAAAAATGAAACAGGCAGGACGAGGTTTTTTTGGAGGCACGCATACTGGACACAAAAGTATATCACAAGCACGAAAATTCTCGTTTACAACATTATCACCACTAAATTTAATGTTAGTGTCACAACTGCAGCCCGTAAAATTGTTTTATACATAGACTTTTAGTATTTTGTGAACTGTTATGGGAAATACATACTTACTTCACCAACCTTTGAAGATTAAAAACGAGCAACATGGGTGATTGTAAGGGAATCACTGACGCAGACTTTTTGAAGAACTCCAGCTATTGAGTCTTTCGGTATTGGGCGCAAGAAGCATGTTTTCCGAGCTTACGCTCACGCTTTTCGCTGTTGAACATTGTACGTCCGTAAGTGAAAGTAGAAAAAAAAAACTTCCATTGAAAGTGTCCTGTACCATGTAGAACAATTTTCAGTATACTACCCATTAAAACAAACAAAACAACTACCCCTAAAAGAGACGAAAATATCCTTAGACCTTGCAATTCCTACAGTAAGTATCCACTCCAACAGTGATCCACCAATTTCCTAAATAGGACTTATGTCTTTTTATAATGAATGTATTGCCTACTGTTCAGTAGTTACTATGTTGAAAGAAGGCATCAGAAGCGCCAGATCGGTGGTACAAAAGAAATGTCCACATTTTAAAGTCCTTTGTATTCGTTTCTTACGTACCAGTTGGGCTGCTTCACTCTTAAAAAGAAAGACTTTCTCGTGGCAGACTCCAAGTCGCTACATAAATTGCTCGCAGCAGTTAGAACCCTACCTTCTAACGTGTCATTAATTTTGTACATTATCGTAATTATTTTGCTTTCTTGTTTTCCTCCAAAAAAAGGCTTGTTTTACATTTTTATTAACTTCTTACGCATGACGTAGTGTTTCAGTCCATGACAGAATATCTTAGTCGGTATGGTACCTCGGAATGCGTCAAAAAGTCTGCCCTTGTAGTGACAGACTGGCGGTTTACTTCGCATACTAGCTAGCTGTCGGCAGGAAACGTGCAAGGTGGAAGTCACGGGCTCCTGGCCCGCCCGCTTGGCCGTGCTGTCTAACGAACGGCTTTCCGGGCGGGAAGGAACGCCTGGTCCCCGGCACGAATCCGCCCGGCGGATTTGTGTCGAGATCCGGAGAACCGGCCACACTCGTCTGGTGTGAGACGTTCCCTGGGAGGTCCACCGGGGGCCGAACCGCACAATAACCCTGGGTTCGGTGTGGGGCGGCGGAGGGGTGAAGTGGACTGCGGTAGTTGTCGTGGAGTTGTGGACCACTGCGGCTGCGGCGGAGACGGAGCCTCTCCGTCGTTTCTAGGTCCCCGGTTACCATACAATACACAGGCTCTTGCTGGATGACGGACTCTAACACTGTATGAGAGTTTTAATTACCAGGGCCGCTATGTATGATGTAACATGAGGGGTTGGGGTAGGGGTAGGGGTAGGAGGAAGCCGAACTAAACAAAACAAATTTATTTGTAGTTGTGGATATGGATAACAATCAGCTGTTTAATGGAATGACCACAACGAAAATTCGCGAGTGGACCGGGACTCGAACCCTCGACGGATTTTCTGCTTATCGCGAGCGGTCGGCTTACCATTTGGCTATCCGTGCACGACTCACATCCACACCCAAACTTTCATATGTCATCAACCATGTGTCTACAACCTGTACTCGTACATCCGCTATGTACACTGATCAGCCAGAACAATATCACCACCTAACTAATAGCCGGTATGTCCATCTTTGGCACGTGTAACAGCGGCGGCGCTTCGTGGCATGGAAGCAATGAGGCCCGCACCTTGCACACAAGTCGCCCAATTCCCGTACATTCTGGGAAGGGCAGGATGAGTTCTGAAGCCACGTTCAATCACATACCAGATGTGGTCGACTGGGTTCAGACCTGGCGAGCTTGGGGGCGAGCACAGCAATTGGAACTCGCCACTGTGTTCCTTGAAACAATCCACCTCACTCCTCGCCTTAACACATAGCGCGTTATTTTGCTGAAAAATGCCACTGCTGTTGGGAACATTATCGTCATGATGGAGTGTATGTGGTCAGCAACAAGTGTACGATACTCCTTCGTCGTTATGGTGCCTTGCACGAGCTCCATTCGACCCATGGACGCCCACGTGAATGTTCCCCAGATCATAATGTCTCCGCCCGAGGAGCTATTCCCCTGCAAGACGACGAATTCGCGCCCTCCCATCGGCATGTTGAAGAAAGTATCGGAATTCATCAGACCATGTAACGCTCTGCCACTGTGACAACGTCCAGTGTAGATCGTCAAGTGCCCATTTCAGTCGTAGTTTGCGATGTCGTGGTCCTAACATTGGTACATGCAAGGGTCGTCGGCTGCGGAGGCCATCGTTGGAGTGTTCGGTGCTCTGTGTGTTCGCACACACTTGTACTCTGCCGAGCATTACAGACTTGTGTTAGTTCCGCCACAGCTCGCCGCCTGTCCTGTTTTACCAGTCTGTCCAGCCAGCTTACAACCTCCGATATTTGTGATGAGGGGTGGCCGCCGAACCCCACGACGTCTGTATGTTGTTTAACCTGGGTTTTGCCGCTTGTTTGAAACAATCACCAGAGCACTCCTCGAGTATCCGACAACTCATGCAGCTTCTGAAATGCTCGTGCTGAGCGTCTGGGCTATCACAATCTGTCCTCGGTCAGACTCAAACAGTTCGCGCGCCTTCCCAATGCCAAAACACATGCTATGTCGTATTTATCCACCGACACCGGGCAAGCGACATTCAAAAATGGCTCTGAGCACTATGGGACTTAACTTCTGAGGTCATCAGTCCCCTAGAACTTAGCACTACTGAAACCTAACTAACCTAAGGACATCACACACATCCATGTCCGAGGCAGGATTCGAACCTGCGACCGTAGCGGTCACGCGGTTCCAGACTGAAGCGCCTAGAACCGCACGGCCACACCGGCCGGCGCGACATTCAAGTAACATGTCTCCCCTGTACAGAAAGATACATAATGGATGTACGAGTACAGGCTGTAGATAACATGGTTGACGACTCAGCGAAGTTTGGGTCTGGCCGTGAGTCGTGCTCGGATAGCCAAAGCGTAAGGTGACAGAGCGCGCTGAGCGGGGAATCCGGGTTCGAGTCCCAGTCCGGCACGAATTTTCACTTTCGCCATTCCTTTATACAGCTGATGGTTATCCATAATCGCCACCGCGAATACAACCCTTGTACTTCACAATGGCTACAGTCGCCGCACTGCCTCTCCCTTCGGCTACGCATGGACGTCCGAAGGGTGCGCGCGCGCCCACACACACACACACACACACACACACACACACACACACACACACACACACACAGAGAGAGAGAGAGAGAGAGAGAGAGAGAGAGAGAGAGAGAGAGGCGCGCTATCACGACTGTGCCTAGACTTAGAGATGATTAAAACAAAGTTCACAAGAACTTTGTGCACTAAATAGGTCATCTCATTAAAACGAAATTTTCACTCTACAGCGGAGTGTACGCTAATATGAAACTTCCTGGCAGATTAAAATTGTGTACTCGAACTCGGGACCTTTGCCTTTCGCGGGCAAGTGCTCTACCAACTGAGCTATTCCAGCACGACTCACGCACCGCCCTCACACCCTTAATTCCGCCAGTACCTCGTCTCCTACCTTCCAATCTTCAAAGAAGCTCTTCTGCGAACCTTGCAGAACTAGCACTCCTGGAAGAAAGGATATCTTCGCAGAAGAGCTTCTGCCAGGAAGTTTCAGGTCACCTCACTGTTGGATTCAAGCATTTAATTTTCTCTGCATTAATGCGATGCTCTAAATCGTACTGCAAAGCTGTAAAATCATTGTTCCATGGGTCAGCAAATTACTTCTGAAGTAAACATACGTTTAATTAGCATTACTTCTCAGTATCCACGAGAATGGAAAAGAGCAACACATGTCAACAAAAGCTCATGTTGATCGGTCGAATGAAGCAACCTACTTTAAGCAGCGATCAGACACCTTTCTTTCCTCGCTTGACTACTCGATCTCGGTGAGACATTCAACCACGACCTTCCTTCCTTCCCTCCCATTACCTCTCACATTTGCTACAAGTTTGTTGCTATGTATTGTTAGTTTCCTAAATTCCATTTACTCTTTTTATAGTTCACACAAGCCTTAATTTGTCGAATCACCGTAAAACAGCGTTCTTTCAGTACAAAACAGTGGCAACGCTCAAGTGGTACTTTCTACAAAGCGTTGCTAGCTTAGCCGAGAGTGATACGTCATGCATTCGGGTTAGATGACGCAATGGAACGTTACACCCACAGGACGAATGCTAAATTTTACACATTGCGTATCCCGCGTCATTCTGCTTACCAAGGTTGATCACAGAGCGGTCAAGGGCGTCTTTGATCAAAATAATGACCAAGCAGTGTGGAAAGTCTAAGACTCCGCAAAAGCGTGAAAATGTATTTGCGCTTTAATGTTAGATTTCTTAACTCCTGCTTGAGTGTTAACTGACGGAAGGGAAGTTCACCACTGTCATCCAATCTGACTTTCGTGTGAAAATGTAATGTTTCAAGCAGGTGATTACGGTAAAGAAATTCTCTTGACGTGTAGCATTGTTTCACTTTCTGCAGTCCAGAACTGACTCTTTGTGAAATTATTTTGGTAACAGGCTCTGCCTGAAGATAAGTGGCTCTTTTTACTGTCTACCAAACCGCGTAAGGTTGATGCATTCATAGCAGATCGAAATTCATTACCGTTTTTCCTAACAATACTAAAAACTTTATCACTGACAGCATTACTGTGAGGAGGAAGCAGCAACGGAAGCATAAGTTCGTTCAGTGACGGGCAGTTTTTAATGCCTCATGCAACACACACACCAGATATTTTGCACCGAACAATATCAGCTATCTCTTCTTCCACTGTTCGATGTCACCAGCATGGTATCTTGAGAACTCCTATTCTAATGTGTTTTTTCGTATCGTTCAGGAGTCAGCAAATAGTCGATACAACTTTACAACTGATGATAAAGATTTATTTTTCCTAGCTCCAGTGTGTAACTTGTATGTTTTTTAAGAAGTCATCACCTAGTGGAAATTTTTCTTTGGTGTAACTACATAAGCGGATGGTTCGAAGAATGTGACAAAGATATTAGGCACATTGGTATCTTAGAGAGAGAGAAATTCCTGACAGGAACAAATTTAAAAGATTGGTGAACAACTACCAAGGTTTTAAAATGGCATCAACGTCCAAAAGACGGAGAGGACCTTTGTCCGAAGAGCATAAACAGTCACTTATTGGTGGGCTCAGAAGACACTGGCAGGAAGTCAAAGCTGGAACAACAACAAGACCTAGATACTAAAATGAAATTGGGTGTTACCATGCAGTCCATAGAGGCTCAACTCGACATATATTTAAAAAAAAAAAGAGAAAAAAAGCGGCCAAAAAGCTTCTGATATCTTCATAAAATTTTATAAGAATAGGTTTTTCGAACTTTGTATGACGAATGTAGCCTCCAGTGTCTACACCATTATTAATCCCATGTGATATTTATTTATTTTGGAATTTCAGTTCCAACAGACAACCAGAAATATGTACTGTGGAAGGATTGTAAATCTCACAATCAAATCTATAAATAAGTTATTTAGGGCGCTATGAAGTTAGTGCATTACTGGCTCTTCTTTCCACGCAAGACATTTGATTTGGTAAATAATGAAAGAGTGTTATGCAACAAAAGAAGATACAGTTTAGTAACTGCATCATTTAAGTTAGGAAAAATTTTTGAAATTTGTAGTAAGTTCCTATGGGACCACTCTGCTGAGGTCATCGGTCCCTAGGCTAACATACTACTTAATATAACAAACACACACGCGCGCGCGCGCACACACACACACACACACACACACACACACACACACACACACACACACACACACACACACGCACGCACGCACGCACGCCCGGAGGGGAGAGCCGCGCGAACCGTGGCAAGGCGCCTGAGACCGCGCGGCTACTCCAGACACCTTAAGTTTAGTAACTGCATCATCTGGAATAGCGTGTACTCTACTTAAGTGAGAGTTTATATTTTTTGAACCTTCCTCACTGAAAAATTTTACATGTTTCCACTGTTCAACAATTCTTTCTATTGATAAGAGAGAATTATGAGGGACTTACTACGTACTCAGGAAGGAAATCTTAGCAAGCTACTCAATATTACCTTATGATTAGCGGAATGTTAACAGTACCCTTTCAGATTTTTTAAAATAAAATTGTAAAATGTCTATCTCTGTAAGTTTTTCTTCCCGTAACATCGCAATTAAGGTGATAAATCCGTAATAATTATGGACAATCCTTAATAGCTGACAGCTACGAAAGAGAATAACAAAATATTTATTAATTTTTTTGACAGAAGTCCGTAAACATCAATGACGCGGATTGCAGACGTTACAGCAGATCGAAGGGAAGAGGGAATATCGCAGGAAGAAGTAGGAAAAACAGAAAAAGTAGGAGCGGAAGTAAAAAATTTCTTCGGTTTCAAGGAGAAAGCAAAGAACAAGACAGACGTAATATGGGAGAAGAAACGAAGTAGGAAACACGGCTCGTGCCCCTTTGTGCCAGACCGAGCTACTGCTACTCTGACGTAGAACAAGTAGCAACAAACATAACTCACAGAACGTGGATTAAAAAGCTGAATGCGAAAACAAAGGTTTTGCAATAATATAAACGCATATTAACGCATTAAAAGGTCTTTATACTACAACGAACTGCCACACAGCGCGAAAGGACAAACCTACATCACGAGGGAGTCGTTTACATGAAAACCTGGATTTTATTTCATTTCTCATTTCTGCTGGAACTCCACTGCAATGGAATCAGCAGAAATGACGACATCGGTTAGGAAATTATTGTCCACGAGAAACTCGTTTCTCTGCTTACTGTTCACTGAGCGATTGCTGCAGTGTCTTTTGGAATGAGCCCACATTTCTTACTCCACTTTCCAGTGAGGCAGTCAAATAATTTAAAGGGGCGATGGAGTTTAAATTTCAATAGTTCCACAGATATCTGTTTCAAAGATGTGCCAGAGTAACACATACTAAAGTAAAACTAAATTGGATTTCACAAAAAATAATAGCTAACAAAAATGGTTCAAATTGCTCTATGGCTCTAGTTTTACAGATACCTGTTTCAAAGATGTGCCAGAGCAACGCATACTACAGTAAAACTAAATTGGATTTCACAAAAAATAATAGCTAACAAAAATGGTTCAAATTGCTCTATGGCTCTAAGCACTATGGGACTTACCATCTGAGGTCAAACTTACAACTACTTAAACCTAACTAACCTAAGGACATCACCCACATCCATGCCCGAGGCAGGATTCGAACTTGCGACCGAATCAGCAGCGCGGTTCCGGACTGCAGTGGCTAGAACCACTCGGCCACAACGGCCGGCAATAGCTAAAACAAGAGAACCTAAATGTGTGATTCGCGAAGATAGGAAGGTGAGGAGCGGCTCCGATGATCACTTATGGTTAGTAAAGATCCCAAAATATTTCTGTAAGACAGTGTGACGGCTCATAACCATTGTGCCAGACTTCGAAGTCAGTTGAGTACAGTTAAATGGACTGTCCAACAGAAAGTAGCTGGGGAAGTAGGTCCACGTCCAGCGTTCGGTACGTGGTTACGAACAGGTTCTGACTCCGGCTTCCGGCCGCACGCCTGAAGGACAACAACTCCAAAGAGCAATCCCACAGCGCCTGCGGTCGATCGTCTACTAAGGCAATGCGAAATGGAAACTAATTACACCAATTACAAACGCATTCAAACTGAACGAGGCGGAGTGGTTTCTGCTGCCTTCTTTGTGCGCTCTATGGAACAATCTAACTGGCTGCGCAGTGCCGAATAATTACGTCCCTTCTCAACCCCCCCCCCCCCCCCCCCGCACCAACTTCTTATATCTCTTACACAAGAAGCAACTGCCACTAAAATGTCACCTGGCTGAAACAACAAACATAACGGCTTAGGAACACCCTTGTTCATTTGCACGTTCTTTTGACCTGGCAAAATTAGGGCCTCGCATCTACGCAGACATACTGAGTGGGTTAACATTACAATATACATAATACACGAACGGTATATAATAGCAGTTAACAGTAACGAAAAGTGTAAATATTATTATTATTATTATTATTATTATTATTATAGGATACAAAAATAAATATAGGGTATAGGTTTTGAAAAAGGGTTTAATTCGATCATTCACTCAGCTGTGTTTGAGGCTCTAACAGAACAAGGAATAGAACACGCCTATATTAAAGTCCTATACATGTACACAAAACCTCCATAGCGTTTGTGAATGTAACTGAAGAAATCAATGAAGTTTCCTTTGAAAATGGTGTAAAACAAGGTGACTCTGTATCTCCAAAATTATTTATACTAGGCCTTAAAAAAACAATGTATAAATTGGTGTGGAAAAGAAATGGAATCCAACCTCTAGGAAAGAGATTAAATAAATTGAGGATTTCTGCTGATATTGTTCATTTGCAAATAGTATAGAAGAACTTCAAACACTGGTTAGCGAACTTGCATTAGGGTACTCTGAACTTAGTCTAAAAGTGAACTATGACAAAACCAAAACCATGACGAATGAATGGACACCGGAGGGAAATATACCTATTGGAAGTACGCAACTCCAAGAGGTACAGAATATGTCCCTCTGGGTCAGCATGTAAATATGAATAAAGACCTAAAACCAGAAATATTTCGATGGTTTGAATTAGGATGGCAAGTTTATGAAAGATACTGTTCGGTTTAGAACTCTACGATGTAGGCAGAGCTGAGGGAAACAGTTTTTAAAGAATGTATAGTGCAAGTAATAATTTATGGCTGTGACACATGGACATTAAACGAATTTATTGTTAGGAAACTAAGAGTAACGCAGAGGGGAATGGAAAGATCAATGTTGGGCTACACAAAGAAAGACAGAAAGAAAGCAACTGATATCAGACTGACAACAAAGATCGGTGACACAACAGAAAGAGTGAAATCTTGAATTGGCAGTGAGCTGGTCATGTCGCTCGAAGAAAAGATGACAGGTGGTGAAAACGAGTACCAGATTAGACCCCAATTTACCTAAATAGATCAAGGGGAAGATCGCCGGACAGATGGGACAGCGACGTAAGAAAGGCAGGCGGACTGAACTGCGAATGGGAAGCTCAAAATCGGCAGAAATGGAACAACCAGCAGGGACGTCGATTCAAACAGGCCACATCACCAAGTGATCGCATTGGCTGATGATGATGATGGTGATATGGTATTCCTGAAATGTCGGTATAATTAACACCTAACTAATTTCCTGCTCATATTTCTGTTGAATGTGAACAACAAGGTCTAACAGAAATATATGATACCAATACGAAAGGAATCAAATGTGCACAAGCAGTTGAACGGTATGGAGAAAAGCGACGAGTAATACGGGAAGGTTAGCAGATGAAATGGACAGAAGAAAAAGGGAACTGAGAGAGTCAAGGGAAGCATGGATAGCGTTCACAATATGACAGTGGCACTGGTTCGTTCTTGGATAAAAGGATTGCAGCTGGAAATTCCCAGAGGGAGCCTAGGCCGATGACAACAGGTGAGGCTCTAATCTCTTGAACGCAGAGATTTTGGGTAAGACGCAGGTTACTGGGTAGTTTGTTCTGATCTTGTGCTGCAGTTACGGAATGGTGATCGTATTTTATAGTACTGAAGACACCAGAGACTACGAAACCGACGAATAGAAGAAAACATGCCGAAAGTCACGTCGCGTATCCGTCGCATTCAGTACAGGCAGCACTGACGTGAACAAACAATGACATTATTAACACTAGCACCCATCAGTACAGTCTTCTGGAGTTTTCATTATTTGTGCCGTCTTGCACCTCACAATCGTAAGGACTTGTCAACATTAAGGACTGAACTAATTTTTGTTTTAGTGCAGGTGAAAACAGTTTTCAACATTTTTGACAAGAGAGATTTCGTGCTTGCTACGACACTTTTTTTCCATCCCAATTCAGGTGCTCAACCAACATTATACCGATATCTCTTACCGTTTCCAGAATGAGATTCTCACTCTGCAGGTGTGGGCTGATATGAAACTTATGGCAGATTAAAGCTGTGTTTCGGACCGGGACTCGAACCCGGGTCTCACTCTGGCACACAGTTTTAACCTGCCAGGAAGTTTCATATCAGTATACAATCTGCTGCAGAGTGAAAACCTCATTCTCGACCCATCCCCCAGGCTGTGGCCAAGGCATGTCTCCGGAATAGTCTTTCTGCCAGGAGTGCTAGTTCAAATGGTTCAAATGGTTCTGAGCACTATGGGATGCAACTTCTGAGGTCACAAGTCCCCTAGAACTTAGAACTACTTAAACCTAACTAACCTAAGGACATCACACACATCCATGCCCGAGGCAGGATTCGAAACTGCGACCGTAGCAGTCGCGCGGTTCCAGACTGTAGCGCCTAGAACCGCTCGGCCACTCCTGCCGGCAGAGTGCTAGTCCCCCAAGACTCGGAAGAGAGGCTGGCCGGGGTGGCCGACCGGTTCTAGGCGCGTCAGTCTGGAACCGCGCGACCGTTGCGGTCGCAGGTTCGAATCCTGTCTCGGGCATGGATGTGTGTGATGTCCTTAGGTTAGTTAGGTTTACGTAATTCTAAGTTCTAGGGGACTGATGACCTCAGAAGTTAAGTCCCATAGTGCTCAGAGCCATTTGAACCATTTTTTTCTGAAGAGAACTTCTGTGATATTAAAATGGTAGGAGACGAGATATTGGAGGAAGCAGGCTGTGAGGACAGGTCGTGGGTCGTGCTGCACTTGCTCGCAAAAGGCCAAGGTCACGAGTTCGAGTTTGGCCCAGCATAGAGTTTTAACCTGTCAGAAAGTTTCAACGTACTGTTATTTATAAGGACATTCGATACTGTAAAGGAGCATAGCAGAAATTGTTTCACGTAAATCTTTGCTTATCAACTTATGGTGTGTGATACAAAGATGACACGTGACGTCTTATGGTTTAGTTTAAGACCCAAGTTTTGAACACAAAGATTGACCGCTGTGGCACTCCTGAAAGCACAAGTTTCCATGATGACTTTCCGATCCACAGACTATTCGCATATTTCTGATTCTGAGATGGCAGTCAGTAGGGGACGTAAGTGGGATTCAGGACAATGCTTTTGTAGTAAAAAAAAAACCGCCCCCTTGTCCTAGCCTAATTTAATGACCCTAATGTAAAACTGCTCACTTGGGCGCATGTATTGTTTGTTTAGGACATAGTTAATGGCCACTAACTGTCATGATAATGTCAATCAATGGTCAACAACTATGGTGAGTACCATAATTTTCAGGCGTGATGGCAGCTTAGTGGGGGGGACTTGGATTCATGTTTACTCAGTTGTACGAATGCTTTTAGGCTAAAACGATAACTGTCATTGTAATGATGGTAATTTATGACCCAAAAAAATGAATTCTCCTTTACCATCCCTCCCACTGCCCCACTGTGCTGATATTGGTGATTCCCCCACCACCACCGCCCCCAAGCATCCTGCGACTGGCAGTCTTCATATCTATCTCACTCAAGCAGCAGCATCAGTAGATCCAGGTGATATTGCAAATTCCCAGTATAATAAGTACCCAGTGGTACTGGCGTAGTTTTCAGGAATGTTAGGCACCTACGCTGTTTTCTTCAACATGCCACGATATTTACTGTTTCGTGGCTAATTTTTAACGACGTTCGCTCCACTGCTATTTTGCCGATTCTCCCCACTTTTTTTAAGAAGATACTCGTAAATGTGTGTTTCACGGCTAATTTGGTCGATTTTGTCAAAGAAACGCACATACACTAAACCTACTATCAATATAAACCCGTCCAGGCGATACCAGCGTCACCTGACGAGGAATAAACTGCCAGGTCAGACACAAGAAGGCGACATGGTAGTGCCAGTCAGCGTGCTGTCCGTGTGTAAATGGGGAAGGCGCGCGATCTATCCGAGTCTGACCGAGGACAGATTGTGGTGGTCCGGAGGCTCGGCACGAGCGATTTGTCGGGCGTTCGAGGAGTGCTGTGGTGAGGGTCTTCAGAATGTGGCGAAACCGAAGTGAAACCAGGTCCAGACATCGTGTGTTTGGGCGGAACAAACATCAGCTTATAATGCTGGGCAGAGTATAAGTGTATGTGAACACACAGTGCACAGTATTTTCTGAACTATGGACCTCTGCATCCAACGACACAGCCATGTGCCAATGTTAACACCACGACGTCGGCAACTACGACTGAAACTGGCTTGTGACCATCAGCACTGGGCGTTTGCACACCGACAAGAGTATTGCATGGTCAGATGAATCCCGATACATTCTTTATCATGCCGTTGGGGGCGGGGGGGGGGGGGGGAATCTGACATCTTCCAGGGGAACAGCTCCTTGCCACCTGTACTACAGGACGGAGGCAAGCTGGTGGTGGCCAAGATGTATCGTACACTGGTCTCAGGCCACGTACACCCCCTTCATGACGATCATGTTTCCCGACGGCAATGGCATTTTTCAACAAAATAATGCGCCATGCCACAAGGCCAGGAGTGCGATGGAGGGGTTCCAGGAAGACATTGGCGACTTCCAATTGATATGCTGGCCCCCCAACTCACCAGATCTGAACACAATTTAACACATATGGGATGTGATTCAACATGGCACCAGACCTCATCGCCCCACCCCCTCTCTCCTGAATTTACGGGAGTTAGGTGACTTGTGTGTGCAGATGCGGTGCCAACTCCCTCCAGCGACCTAGCAAAGCCTCACTGCTTCCACGCCGCAACGCATCGCCACTGTTATCCGTGCCAAAGGTGGACAGTCCAGCTGTTAGGAAGGTGGTCATAATGTTCTGACTGATCAGTGTACATCTACCTCCACCTCTACACAACAAATGGTTCAAATGGCTCTGAGCACTATGCGACTTAACTTCTGAGGTCATGAGTCGCCTAGAACTTAGAACTAATTAAACCTAACTAACCTAAGGACATCACACACATCCATGCCCGAGGCAGGATTCGAACCTGCGACCGTAGCGGTCGCTCGGTTCCAGACTGTAGGGCCCAGAACCGCACGGCCACTCCGGCCGGCCTCTACACAACACTTCGCAGTTCACCTTATGGCGCGTGGCGGAGAGTACCCAGTACCACTACTAATGACTTCCTTTCCCGTTCCACTCGCAAACACGACGGGGGAAAAACGACTATCTATATGCCTCTGTATGAGCCCTAATTTCTGGTATCTTATCTTCGTGGTCCTTACGTGCCACGTATGTTGGAGGGAAGAGAATCATTCAGCTTCAAATGCTGATTCTCTACATTTTCTCAATAGTGCTCCTCGAAGAGAACGTCACCTTACCACCAGGGATTCCCATTTGAGTTCCCGAAGCATCTCCGTAGCACTTACAAGTTGCTCGAACCTACCAGTAACCAATCTAGCAGCCCACCTCTGAATTGCTTGAATGTCTTCCTTTGATCCGACCTGCTATGGATCGCAAACACTCAAACGGTACTCCAGAACAGATCGCACTAACGTTGGTCAGACGTGAATGCGTGATGGTGGATGTAAATACTGGTTTCGTGGATATTTTACTGGATGACACATGTAAAATACGGGTTTGTAAATACCACCACCATAAATGCCCTGCAAGCAACTCAATGTTTGATGATATCTACATTTTTGGGGTTATTTCACAGATTTCTCGAAAATTTTGGGAATTTGTGGTAAGGTCTTACGAGACCAAACCGCTGAGATCATCGGTCCCAGATTTCTCGAGAGGACACACGTAAATACTTTAAATGTCCAAAAAATTTCTACAGCACATCTCCTGTAAGCACATACCGTTGGTATGATTGCGAATTCCAAAAATAGCCACTTTTTCAAGAAGACGCATGTGAAAATATCGGTCTATCAACACAAAGTAGTAACCTAACAAGTTACACGGATATTCAGCCTCGAAAAACATTTTGTATTTCACAACGAACGCACACCAGGTCTACATTTCACTTAAAACGAACTATATCCCCTGCACTATCAACTCACCTTACACACACAATAAGATTATACTTGACTCGTAGAAACAACGGCGGGAATGCTTCTGCAGAGAAAAGTAGATCCCACACACATGAAGCCTGGACCAGTCCAGGAGAGCATACTTGTGTGTGCCTGTATACGTCTAGTATATAGACGTTACTTACAGCTAGCTGCTACCGCCGTCACTAAAGTGTGCTGCTGCGATGTTTTCCTTGTAGCTGCTGTCGCACAGTTTAACGCTCACATCTGAAAATAGGAGGAGGACTGCAAAAATCCTCCTCTTGCTCCGCAACAGCAGAACACACGTGCGGGTCTGCAGGTTGCGACTACGGTACTCTAGGTGGAAGCGACCGCCGAACACTGATGGCCGGCCGGAGTGGCCGAGCGGTTCTAAGCGCTTCAGTCCGGAACCGCGCGACTGCTACGGTCGCAGGTTCGAATCCTGCCTCGGGCATGGATGTGTGTGATGTCCTTAGGTTAGTTAGGTTTACGTAGTTCTAAGTTCTAGGGGACTGATGACCTCAGCAAGTTAAGTCCCATACTGCTCAGAGCCATTTTTTTGGAACATTGATGAATGTATCAACGTTCCAAGTACGTCTGATGGATCTCCACCCGATTTAAGTTTCACTATCTTGGCGGTAGGATGTACACTTTACTACTCCAAGTAGTCGCCAAGCATATTTGTTTTTCGTCTGTAACCAGAACTATTCATTAATTGCATGCGGAAACAATGACTGTCTCTTGGTCACAATTTTTGTGCTGCAGAGTAATTCCATAACCTTATTCAGCATATTTTATCTACGAACCAACTACGTAGATTTAGTCTGCCTTTTAAGATGTCATTCCATCCATTTACAAACACACAAAACTCGTAGAAGAATGTACAGTATCCACAGAGTCTCCTCTGCCACTCATGATGTCCCAAGCACTTGATTTACTCTACTGCAACTCAGCAGAGGAGTGATAATAATTGTAGAAGTAACGTAATTATAGTGTATAACCGAGTAGTCGAAAGAAAATGCTTAATTACAAGTCAACTCTGTGTTGGCGAAGTTTAATACTTTCACCAACAAGCCATAAAAAACCTTGGAAACATTTGCCTATGCTAGATGCTACAAGTTGCTGCAGGCTATTTGTCCAGCGTCATTTATTATATAATTACCATTTGATAAACTTTACATATAGTACAAATACGTTAGAACCTGCTTTTCTTGCTGGGTGGTACACTCATGTCCTCTCTTTGGCGGATGGAAAGAATGTCTGTGTGTCGTTCAAAATTTTTAAGCTAAAGAGCAATACCTTAACTTAATCCACAGGACTTTACCTACGAGTCAACAATGTAAATTTAGTCTACCTGTTAAGATGTCGTCAGTCCATACAGTTACAGGTACACAAGTCACAGATGAACGTTCTCTCTCGTTGCACGAGTTGCTCCTAATTTAAAGTTCTTACAGTTGTGTTTCTGGTTTAGTGTCCTCAAGAGTGAGAGTGCAAATAGAAAAAGGGAAGTGACCCTGCATCACCATCTGGCTGTTCTAAACCAGTCGCACATTTTATATGAAAAAAAGTTTACTTTTTATTCGATACGTTCACAACGCAGTTTAATAAGAAGAGGATCATCAACCACCTTTAATACCTGTACATGAGGGCTGCTCCTTCGTGAATGGCACCGCTTTTCCTCGCATATTCTCGGCTTTAACAACTCGTCCATTAAAACATCGACCATCGATATATAGATGAACACAGCATCAGTAATATCACGTTTCTTTGTTATCCAACCGCAACATATTTATCGAGAATAAAAAAGACAGAACGTTGCTGCTTAATGTATCTCGATAAAAACGTTCGTATTTAGCAGATATTTTCTTGTTGCAGTCACTTTGTGAGACATTTGTGGAAGAGAGTAATATGTCTGCCCACAACACTTAGAAGAAGCGGTAGAGATATCACCTCTCAGCCCCCCCCCCCCGCCCCCCTCAGCCCATATTCTGACCACTCACGAATATCCCACTCTTCGATTTGCATCCACCTGATCTTCGCGAGTGAGGCTGGCTCCGTATGTTACCAGCCAAGTCACAGACCCCTGCTAATTCTCTCAAAAACGCATCACATTGCGACAGCACTGTTCCATTAGTTACAAGGCTGACTATGTAGAGACCTTTCACAACGATAAAAGCTAGCACACTCATGCACCAGAAGAAATTTACCACCATGTGAATGCTTACATCCAGGTATTTTACGACTGGAGCTAGTTTTTGCGATTTGTGGTCAGTGGTCTAACAGAACAGCAGCAAGTCACTCTGGCTCTTCAGACTCAATAGTTATACTTATTTACACGCATCTCCAACTCCCACTAATCGTCGTCCTCAGCCAATCGCTACAACCCATCCTGTTCCACTCACACGTGTAATGACAGAATAAAAATGACCGTCTGCATGCCTGTGTACGTGGTCTATTCTCTAGTATGATCGGCACATCAAATACAGACTTTTTAATGGGTAGAACATAAGGAATAATTCCACAGTGCAATGTTCAAGGAAGCCTTACTCCTGCACCTTTCGAGTATAGGGACTGAACAAAAAAATTCAGAGGCTTAACACCTGCAACTCATTGATATCAAATGATTACATGTAAATATGTCCCTGTACGTGTCGTAACCTCCTTTATCATACTCATATGTACACTACGCTAAATGTACAATGGCACAATCGTATCAGAGTCTTCGTGGAATGCATAGTGTTTTGTGAGAGACACACAGTCTTTTTTCAAATGGGCTATACCGATATGGTGCGATTCTAACAATGTCACAGAGCTCAAACACACACCATCTATTGAATCATTTACTTGGGTCCATTTGCTTCGCACAGCCACACACAATTCACATCTATCGTAAGAATAGGGAAAGATTCAGGGTTTAATTACAGCATTCTTTATTTCTCGCCCATATGATATTCGAGAGAGGGGTGATCATTATATCATACTCTGGTTAAAGCAGCGGGCAGTGAACATACGTGTAGTCGTACTTATTTTATTTTTTTGGAAACAAACCCACCAGTGCTTACACGTCGGTCCGGGTTGTTGTGTTCGGTCAAATGCAGCTGCTCACCTGCCACACACAGGTCGACCTGTCGCTTCTTTGAGTTAGGGTTACTTCCCCCCTAAAGATTTACGCAAATGAATCTGTGCCTGGCACATCCATTCTGCTTCAACGTGCTTCAGATGCTTACTGCTAGGGACGTTTTTACTGCAGTTAATGCTTTCTGTGACAGCTGGAGGATCTCATGTCCTACTAATGAGCAATAGCTTTATTTATGTTCATATCAACTACCACAGATCTTCCTGCCCGCTTGTAGACAACTCCATCACCTCCAAGCATCCAAAATGTAAAACAAATACGGTGCAAGCCGCTGTACAGTGCAATGTGGAAGTTATACCACCAGTACTATCCATTACCCTGCCATTTCACTATCAAGCACTGACCAACTGAAAAATGATTCTCTATACACCTGCGTACGCAATGTCATCCACCCTTACGCTTTTGGGGGAAACAGGTCATCTTCCCCAGAGATTTTTTTCCGTTACATTTAAAAATGAAGTATGGCAACCTACATGATCCTAGCAGTATCCACATACTGCATTTCCTTCACCTGCCAGCTAAGTAACTTGACTTACGATTTGTTGACATTGACTACATAGTAGTGAACTGTCGAATCAATGTTACTGTTCATCAGTACGTATCATTCAACTACCAACCGATCTACGCATGTTAATGTTAGGATACCAGCTGACAATGACCTCAAAGTTACAGTTGAAATTAGGAATGTATGGCGAGCTACGAAGATGGGGCTCATTCAAAGAAGAGTGAGAGAAGCTTTGCAGCAAACTGACATATCGAGGGGCGATTGACGGCTAGGTACAGCATTTCCTATTTCAGCATTCGTGTCCTGGCACTGCAGTCTTAGACAGCAGCCATGTCAGTGCATGAATACTCTTCGTGTTTGGTGTTGCTGCAGAGCAAAGACAGTGGAAGCACTGAGACCGTGATGTGTTGTTTGTCATTTCGCCAACTCAATTATTCTAAGATCAACGAAAGTTCAATGCACGATGGCATACCTACCCCACCAGGTTCTGGATGCAATAAATGTGGAATTCAAAGCATACAAAAGCAAGCAATTATTTGCAAAATACCGTCACGTAATTTCAAAATGTGTGCCACTCTTATTTAAGTACACTAATTCTGTGTGTGTGTGTGTGTGTGTGTGTGTGTGTGTGTGTTTTAAGCCTTCACATCACTAACCAATGTTCCATTAAAACTACAGTCTTCCACACAATATACATTCCATAATGACTCTTTGAAATCTATTTCCGTACTGCTAACAGGATCAAACTCGAACAGTCCATCCCCACAGTTATAAATTAGAGCCTAAAAGCCTTGATCCTTCTAGTGGAGGCAGACATAAACGTGTCTGACAGACTTTAGGTAGTGGTACATATCCATTCTGTCAAAAAATCTCATGTTTTACACGAATCCATATGCTAACAGTCATCTTACAGGAGACTGTTTAAACAATCTAGGCTGATGGTCATTTAAACATCAACCAGTTACGCTTTAGATGGACTTCTTATATTCCCGGTGAATCCGTACAAATTTCTCCTGATATGCCTCCTCCTCCTGCTGACTGTGGGAAATGGGACGCTGTCTTCAGAGTGCATATGCACCCCCCCCCCCCCTGTTAAAGTAGACATACGACACCATCCTTCTGTCCGACATATAGTAAATACAATAAGAAACCTAGCATTTTCTACACCGCCAATTCCTACTGCATTTGCTGAGTGTATTGCTTTTCATAAATTAATGACACATGGTCTTAGGCAGCACATTCATTTTCTTTTTCTCCCCGTAATATATTCCAATACAGAATCTAGTAGTTACTAACTTAGTGAAACTGTCACGAAGCACTTGTTATCGCATCGTATGGAACTGTTTTCCACATGTCTTAACGAAAGTACTCTGCTGTGGGGATGATATATTTTTAACCCCATGGAAGACAGTGTCCGTTGACAAAATGGTTGTATTGTCTGTGAATTAATGCAAGTCAGGAAGTGTTAAGTGGTGATGCTTTCAGAAGATTTGATGGAGGTTTAACATTAGCCGAAACCTTTTTTTTTTTTTTTCCCCAAGCAATATTCTGACACGACAGATATTATCCAAAATGTCATTAACCTTCGCAAGAAGCACATACAAGCAGTTGGAAAACTACAAAGGAGGTTCATTTGATCCCAACATTTCAACCCTCAACCACAATGGAAACATACAGTTTCATGTTTGTCACCAGTGTAAGAGTATCTAGCTTCACTTTGTCAGGACACTGCTCAATAGCTAAAGACCAACCATTGAAAGATGCTAGCCTTGGACCTTATATTCTACATTTAGGGTGCGCTTACCCAGTATTCCGCACACGTTAAACTGCACAACTATTCTGATTCAGGTGCTGAATGTGAGAGTAGTGCCGTAAAAAATACAGAGGAGTTAGACCGACCACTGATGCACTTTCATGGATATGCCTCCCCAACACCCTCAGACATCCACTATTTTTCTGGTCGACCTACTTTCAAAGCTCCCTTTATACCCAGCCTATTCTAAAGATCCAAGATGCTGACACATCTGGTCATGTGTGCTACATATGCTTGTAAATGTAGTACAACTGCCAGCACCTAGTGAAATACCGCTAGTTTTCAGTATGTGTAGGGAGGAGGGGGTGACAGACTCTACCCTGGACCTACTGTTCATGAATCCACCTTCAGAAACCGCCCCAGACGTATCGCAGGTGGATCCACCATCGAGACCTATCCCAGACGTAGCATGTGGTGGATCCACCTTCGAACCATATCCTGGACGTAATACACTGTGGATCCCACCTTCAAAGCCCACCCTGGACGCAACGTGTGGTGGATCCAGATTCGAGCTCTACTGCAGTCATAACGTGTGGTGGATCCACCTTCAAATCCTATACCGCACCTACACTGGACCGTGACCCAAAAGAATACACGCCCACCTGGTGTGTCTGTGGAGTGGCGTCCATCACCACTCACACATAAATTTAACGTCCATTGCCAGGTGACAATATCAGAATGTCAGATCTCTGTAACATAGAAAACACGATGCAGATGGTGCCGAGACAACACAATGAGGAGGATCGATGATAGCAAATCAACAGTAGCTCTGATCTGTTACTCTGTATAACCTGTTTACATTCGCCTGAAGCATAAAAAAAGAAAGAAAAGAAATGTTGCATCAAACAGGAGCGCAGAGTAATACTTGAAATGTCCAGCGACCCTACACCAACGAAATGACAAAGCGAACAGGGCCGCGTGTTTTTCCACTACCTATGAAAACAGCCGGACTGGGGGGGTGGCGTGGGTGTGAACCGTGAACACAATGTCGCGCAGGTGCGTTCCGCCGCAAATGGACGACCACCAGCAGCGGAGACCACAGGCCTGTGGGAAATCAAGCGCTAGTGGCAGCGGCGGCGGGCGTGGCGGAGCCAGTCCGTGACAAGCGGCCCGTCACTGCGGTTTGTCATTAGCAGCTGACGAGCAGTCCAATATCCCGCACGCTGTCACGGCTCTGACTGTAAAATTACAACACCGACGGACGAGAATCTCACCAGTCTCTTCAATACGAATTTAACAAGAACACCAACAGCATCATTACTCATTCAAGATTTGGATGAGACGAAAGAATGTTTTCAGTTATAGGTGTTCCGTTTTATTATATGCTTGCAACTATATATGGGGG
Source organism: Schistocerca serialis cubense (assembly GCF_023864345.2). Classification (NCBI taxonomy): domain Eukaryota; kingdom Metazoa; phylum Arthropoda; class Insecta; order Orthoptera; family Acrididae; genus Schistocerca; species Schistocerca serialis. Next base: position 32,474,564 of record NW_026047583.1, on the reverse strand, counting down.
TAAGCTAGACACAAATTGAACCAACGGCGACTAAGTGTTTTCTGTTTCAGCATGTTTTCATTCCTCAATAGACACTTTTAAAAATCAGTTATTGATTATCTTCACTTGCAAAATGAACTTATGTGGTGTGCGTACTGTAAGACCTTCGGTACACACACCATCAGATTATTTGACTTGTCGCTCTAACGAAGTAGGCGAGTGTCAGCAATATGTCTCGTGGTCTTATCATGGCATGTTTATCTTCTGCCGTTAGGTCAGACGATAGAAATGCCACTTGCACGCTTAGAGTAGCAGATTGACGGTGACCAACTGTAAACAGAACTTGATTAATTTTCACACACATTTATTAAAATAATAAAAATCATACACATTACGTAACTTGATTCAGGATGCTATTTACAATTGACAATCTGAAGTTCCTTTGGTATTGGTACGTTAATCTTATTCTCACGTGTATCTCTGATACTTGACAAAACTGTCTATACATTTATCTTCATGGCTATGTACAAGAATAGGGTAATCTTATTAGGCGCAGACTGAAACTTGACTATAGACTGGTACAGACAAATGTAGACTGGTACAGACTGGTGCAGATCAATGCAGACTGACTAATCGGAGGTCTGTACACTCGTTATAATACCTCGCGCATTCATGTATCACTGCGCGAGTGTGATCCGCGACGAGAAAAGATTCTACGTTAGCAGCAATCTCATTGGCTGCATTACATATTATACGCGGATCGGCGGAATCAGAATTTGGTCCGTCTCTAAGGCAGCGCCATCTCGTAGTGCGGAGGCAGACGAGCGCTGCGCCTGCGCTGTTGTGCTTAGTGGGGCGCGCTCTAGTGGGAAAGCTGTGTACATGCTGACTACGTGGAACTACGTACACAACAACTTCTTTACAGTACAATAATATAATTTGACAACTTTCCCAAACTTCAGTTACCCCATAGTTGCGTTTCTTACAAAAAATTTCAATTAAATTTTCGTCTTGTGTAGAATACCGTGTTTACTACAATAAAGTCATATGGGGAACAACACAATTCTTAATCAACAGTTATTTAATCAACAGACTATTTAATTTGCAACTTTTTTCTAAGATGCTTCAGTTAATAGGCTCTCACATTTCAGGCAACACAATGTGCGGTAGATAACAAATAAGCCACTAAAACCGATAAACCTAATTCCTAAAACAAGAAATCAACTTTAAAAATAACGTAAATTATCAGTGTAACTAGATAAAGCACATGACACGATTCGGACATTCAGTAAACTCAGTAACAAGTACAATGATTTAGTCGAACACGGCATACGACCACTTACTCGTAAATGGAGACTGACACTGTTTCTTCCAGGTTTAGAAATAATCTCCAAGTGTAAGTTACGGTTCACACATAGCAAAGTACGCAGAAATCCGATTTTCCTGGGGTCATATCCTCTGGTTCTATTGATCACACAAAAAGGAGACCAAGTGTTTTGAATATCCCGTGGCGCCGTGACCATTTGTACACCTACTGGAAGCACAGGCATATTATAGCTTCCCTACAGTACAGAGTCAAAATTCAAACATTACGCACTTCTTCCATCCCACGCGAATTGAGCACATCCAGCTGGTTCTTTTGCATTATGTGTGGTCTACGGTGGACCTTAGGTGGCTCATATAAGTACCATTTGATCATCAGTGGTTCGTGAGAGAACGCTGAAAAACCTATGATTTTTTGGTACCAAAAGCATCACTTGTGGAGATGGGCAATTCCATATTTTCTATGCGCAGCAAATCATTGAAATTTTTACAACACGTTCTTAAGATGATAATCTCTGGCACTTTGAAACTTTTTTCGATATCATTATCCATTACCAAGACCCAGAGATTTAAAGATACCGTACTTATGCACGTAAAAACTGCCAGTAATGACTTGTCTGACGTGTAAGTGTAGTTTTGTCTGATGTAGGGAACACGTGAAATAGGTTCTGGTGTCATCCCTAACTTTCGGAGGTTACCAAACTATCTTTTTAGTCTCCACATTTTCAACAATAAAAAATATGAAACACTTACTCTGCGTGATGAACACTTCAGGCCTATACAGGCTGTCGTCACCTGGGAATTATTCGATGGTGCAACTAGGGTACAGAAGCAGCTTACAACAAATTATTTTTTCATAAGAGATTCTTTGTGCATGGAAATCAAACACGGCGATTTATTTGTATACTGTATGTGCAGCCTAAAATAGGTTATGAATTTTTATGTAAAGTAGCGTAAAGAACACTTGCGTTGGATAGGATACGATTTTGCGTTAATCTTATATTATGCGTACTTATCTGCTGTTTATGTTTCTCAGTGTATATACATGTGTCAAAGTATGTAAATAAACTGTGAAAAAACTTTACTGACGTACAAATTTCCTTTTATACAAGCAGTAAACCCTGCTGCAGTAGGAGAAAGGAAAGGAAGCAGCAGAAAAATGCTTCTGTGGCAGCGCAAAAAAAGCAAATGTGCTCCTCTTTGAAAGACTCCGACAGGAAAGCTGGTAAGCAACTCCCTCAATCCACAGTCTGCTTCCTCACCAAAAATTGTGGTATGCGTCCTTTTTTGTGCTGAAAGAGAGCAGCAGAGAGAAAGTAAAGGTGAAAGAGAGACAGTGGTGGTGGGGGAGAGAGAGAGAGAGAGAGAGAGAGAGAGAGAGAGAGAGAGAGAGAGAGAGAGAGAGAGACGAAAGCAGTAGCAGTGGGAGTCAAAGAGACAGGACATATTAATGGACTGTGAGAGACAGGGGCAGACAAAAAAGAAAATGGATGGAGACATTAGCAGTGTTAGCAAAAAGAGAGAGGGGCCAGTGGATGTGAAAAAGAGAGATGAGTGGAGACCATACATAACTTGGGGGGAGGGCAGTCTGGAGCCCCCAGGGGCTCAGCATTCGTTTGCTGGGTACGGGCTTGGCGACCCCGGGGTTCCTGAGCTGGGGACTGGTAAGCGCCGCCAGTCCCCTGTCACCGTAAGCTCTAAGCACACTTCAACGACCACCGTGCGGCGCGGCGGTGGAATGTTGTGTGTCTCAGGGAATGGGGATCTTGGCTTGACCGCCCGGGTCGCGAGGATGGAATACACCTCTATAAAAAAACCCTCAATCTCAAGGTGTGCTGCGCGCCGATGAGATGCATGGCTGTTGAGGTGGAACAGTCGTTAGCGGGCGACCTCTGGGGAGTCTGCCGCACCTCAGTTGTATAAGGCTTACCTAGGCATGCGGGGCTCTGTCTAGGTGGACTCCTAGTTCCCTAGCTGCTCGTGGGACCGAGATGGAACCCTCGAACTTTTCTTCTTCTCCCCCCAGCGGAAAGGGTGGGCCGCTGGTAGGTTCTAACACCCAATCTCACAAGAGGGCTCGTGTAGCCAGTCCTCCTGATTCAGGTAGTAGTAGTAACAGAACGCATGCTGCTTCGCAGAATGTGTTTCTTATAATTAAAAGAAAAGATGGGAGTTTCGACAAAGTTTCGCCATTTTACATCCAGAAAGGCTTAGAAGGTATTGCTGGTACATTAAAATCTGTAAAGCGCTTGCGAAATGGCACCTTGTTGGTTGAAACATCTAGCTTCCAGCAAGTCCAGAACCTTCAGAAGGCACAATTTCTTGGGGAGTTTGCGATTGAGACTGAATTTCACAACACCTTGAACTACAGCAAGGGTGTTGTGACTTGCCGAGATCTCGTTGATATTCCCCTAGACGAACTGAAGGCTGAATGGTCCCGGGAAGGAATTGTCGACGTGCAACACGTTATGAAACGGGTGGATGGTGCTCTCCTGAAATCTGACTCGTTCATCCTTACGTTTAACAGCACCAAATTGCCCGAGTATGTGAAGGCAGGTTTCCTACGTCTCAGTGTACGGCCTTATTACCCCAACCCCATGCGGTGTTTTAAGTGCCAACGCTTTGGACACACTACTCTCGGCTGTAAAGGGGAAGCCACTTGCGGGAAGTGTGGTAAAGCCGCCCATGAGGGAGTTGGTTGCTCCTCTCCTCCCAAGTGTGTCAACTGCTCTGGGGATCACCCTGTGTGGAGTAGGGAATGTAGAGTTTTCCTTGAGGAACGGAAGATCCAGGAACTTAAAACCACCAAACGCATCCCGTACGGTGAGGCAAAGAAAATTTACAAGTCCCTGCAGCCGCCCACGTTCGCTGCTTCCTTTTCTTCCGTTCTGAAACAGCCAGTCTTGAAAACTGATGCCGCTACACAAACGGAGGTTGCTACTGTCAGCACTAGCACCTGCGTTTGTCAATGTACGTGTGCTGCTGCTGTTCCTGTGAAGCCTGCTGCTCCTCCCCGGCCTTCTGACCGGGCCGTGGTCGCTGACGTCATGGAACCTCCTGCCCCTTCCCAGGTCCAGTCTTGTGCAATGCCCAGCGCTGCTACACCCCCTACTGCTTCTGAGGTTTTGGCTCCACTGCCACCTCTGGCCAGAAAATCGAAGCCCAAACCAAAGGTGAAGACTCGACCGCTCAAGGAGACTGAAGTTCTACAGTCTGCTGATGTTGATGTCGTTCTTTCTGACGTCTCTCTCGACTCCTCTTCAGAGGCGATGGAGGTTGATGTCAGACTGGGGCAATCATCTCGCCCCAAAACTGAGCCTCCACCTGTTGTGGCCTCTCCTCCCCGACAGAAAGTGCGACTGAAGGTCCTCCCACCCTGAGCGATGGCTCCCATTATACAGTGGAACATGAATGGATTCCGGGCACATGTGGAGGAACTGCACCTCCTAGCACGGCAACGCCCCCTGTGCTTGTGTTTACAGGAAACACATCTAAAACCCTCTGATGCTCCTGTACTCAGGGGCTATACGTTGTATCGCAAAGATGACCTGACTGGAGACAGAGCCAAAGGCGGAGTCGCCGTGTTTGTCACGAATGACCACCACTCCTCTGCTCTCCCCCTGGATACTGACCTGCAAGCAGTTGCAGTTGCAATTCATTCCCGTCGAAGGCTTACTGTTTGCTCCCTTTATTTACCCCCTCTGGATGCAATGACCTTAGACGCTCTCACAGATCTTATCGACCAACTCCCGCGCCCCTCTCTCCTCCTGGGAGACTTCAATGCCCATCATGTCCTGTGGGGCTCCACTTCTCTTTGCGCTCGAGGTCGAATTTTGGAGAGCCTCCTCACATCTCAAGTGTTGTGCATCCTCAACACAGGTACTCCGACTCATTTCTCTACTGCTACAGGGTCATTCTCAGCCATTGACCTATCTTTCTGCTCTCCAACCCTCACCGACTCTGTTCACTGGGAGGTCATTGACGACCTTCATTCCAGCGATCACTTCCCCATCCTCATTCATCTCCTGGATGGTGTATTGCTGGAGCAGAGGCCGCCATCGTGGATGGTTGGCAGGGCTAACTGGCCTCTGTTCACTCGATTGGCTGTCTTTGAACGCCACAACAGCGTACAGGAATGGGTGGATCACATCACACTTGTGATCCATCATGCTGCTGACCTGTCCATGCCACAGTCTTCTGGCCCTCCTAAGCGGCGCCTTGTGCCTTGGTGGACGGATGAGTGCCGTTCAGCCATCCGGGACAGGCGTGCGGCTCTTCGCCGATTTAAATGCCGCCCAACAGCAGTCAATCTTACCGCCTTTCGCATCGCGAGAGCCAGGGCACGCCGTGTCATTAAAGAGAGCAAGAAAAGGTCATGGCAGGAGTTCCTGGACTCCATCAACCGTTCCACTTGTTCCACAAAAGTATGGGAAGCCATCCGGAGGATTTCCGGTAAACGCAGCCGTCTACCAATAGCTGCAGTCCTGAACCAGGGATGCCTCCAAACAACACCCAGAGCCATTGCTCAGACGCTGGCAGAGCATTTTGCACAAAGTACTGCCACTGCAACCCAGGATCCAGCATTTCGTCGCTACCGTGCGACTGTCGAACGAGCGAAGCTGGACTTTCGGTCGAACAATTCTGAGGCCTACAACTCCCCTTTCTCCATGTGGGAACTTGAATCGGCACTTACTGCGGCTTCTGACACCGCACCAGGTTACGACCGCATCCGGTACTCCATGCTTCGCCATCTGCCAGCGGCGTCAAAGGAAATCCTCCTCGAATGTTTTAATCTCATATGGCGGACGGGAGTTTTCCCCACCTCGTGGAGGGAGGCAATCCTCATCCCTCTCCTCAAACCAGGCAAGGACCGCACATGTCCCAGTAGTTATCGTAGTATTGCCTTGACAAGCTGTGTCGGAAAGACCCTGGAACGAATGGTTAACCGTCGTCTGGTCTGGCTGCTAGAGACCAGGCAGCTCCTTAGCCGCTTTCAGTGTGGATTCCGAAAATTTCGGTCCACAGTCGACAACCTGACACTCCTCGAGGCGGCTATTCAGCAGGCTTTCCTCCGTCAGCATCACTGTATCGGTATCTTCTTTGATATCAGCAAGGCATATGATACTACTTGGAGACACTGTATTCTTGCACAACTGCATCAATGGAGCTTTCGTGGCCGCCTCCCCATTTTCATTCGGTCTTTCCTGTCTCAGCGGTTTTTTCGGACCCGCGTTGGTAACACACTGTCTGATCGCTTTGAGCAGGAGAACGGTGTCCCCCAGGGCAGTGTTTTAAGCGTTACCCTCTTTGCCATAGCCATAAACAGTATAACGTCTACAGTGAGGAGTCCAGTACAGTGCTCCTTGTTTGTGGACGACTTTGCTGTTTTCTGTTCCTCCTCCAGTGTTGCAACCGTGAGCCGTCAGTTGCAGCTAACAGTGCGGCGGTTAGAGGAGTGGGCTGCAAAGACAGGTTTTCGGTTTTCTGCCGATAAGTGTGTTTGTGTTCCTTTTAATCGTTCTCGTCGTCTTTTTACTTTGCCTGCCTTGCATATGGGGGATGCTGTCCTACATTTTAGAGACGCAGTGCGGTTTCTGGGACTAATTTTTGACTCCAGGTTGTCATGGCTGCCACACCTACGTGACTTGAAAGCCAGATCCCTGAAGGCACTCAACATCCTCAAGTGCCTCAGCCACAGGTCTTGGGGCGCGGACAGGGCGCGTCTCCTTCAGTTTTATCGGGCTTTTGTGCGTTCGCGGCTGGACTATGGGTGCACAGTATATGGGTCAGCGAGGCCGTCTTATTTGCGGATCCTTGACGCTGTCCACCATGCTGGGATTCGACTGGCCACGGGTGCTTATCGGACCAGTCCCATACCAAGTCTCTGTGCTGAGGCTGGCGAACCGCCACTTACCATCCGGCGGCAGCTCCTTCTGGTGCGCCAGGCTTGTAAGTTTCTTGCGGCTCCCAGCTCGCCTGCTCACCGCCTTGTTGCCCATCCACCTCTGGACCGCCTTTTTTCCCACCGTCCCCGGGCTACGTTGCCATTTGGGATCCGTGTGCAACGTGTTCTAGAGTCGCTCGGTGTGGAGTCTGTACAACCCCAAATCCAGGGTTTTAACCACCTGCCACCCTGGTTACTGAAGAGGCCCAGAGTGATTTTAGATTTATTGCAGTACAAGAGGGGTTGCACTCCTGCCACCGTTTTTCATGCAGCATTTTCTGCTGTTTTATCTGAGCACCACGACTATGTAGCGGTTTTTACGGATGGGTCGAAACAAGGGGATTCCGTTGGCTGCTCCGTTGTTTTTCCGGATCGTGTCCTTAAGGTCCGACTGCCTCCGCCTTTCACGGTCTTTGATGCAGAATTGTCTGCGATCTTGCGGGCGCTGGAGGAGATGAGACATTCTTCCTCTCCTAAATTTCTTGTCTGTTCCGATTCCCTCAGTGCCCTTCAATCATTGCACCATTTGTATCCGGCAGTTACAGTAGTCCAGACCATCCAGGATGCCCTCCTCCGACTACAGCGACTGGGGAAGGTTGTAGCTTTCTGCTGGGTTCCGGGGCATGTTGGCATTGCTGGGAATGAAGGGGCAGATCTCGCAGCCAAGGAAGCGTGTCTTGATCCACACGTATCTCAGTGTGCTATCCCCTTGCACGCACTCACCTCGCTGTTGAGCTCCCGAGTCATGTGTCGGTGGGAGGACGAGTGGCTGGAAGTGACTGACAATAAGCTCCGTCTAGTCAAGCCCACAACGCGTGTGTGGTGTACTTCCTTTCAGCCCCATCGACGGGACGAGGTTCTCCTCACTCGGCTTCGAATAGGCCACAGCCCTATGACGCATGGCTTCCTGCTCCGGCGGGAGGACCCTCCACTGTGTGGTGCTTGCGGCGTCCAGGTCACTGTGCGCCACGTTTTACTGGATTGCGTTTTATTTTCTGACCAGCGGGCCGCGGCTGCCTTGCCAGCGGACCTGCCAACTCTTTTAGGCAACACTCGGACGAATGTGGTTAAAGTTTTAAAGTTCTGTGCCATGTCGAATGTTTTTACAAAGATTTTAGGGAGGGGATTTTAACTTGTTTCCTGTGTGACAAGCTCGCCCATATTTTATGTAAGTGGCCAGACACTGACGGTTTCCTATGTCATTCTTGTCGCTATGTTATCCCTTACCTTAGGTTTTACCTTCTCAGGTCGTATTTTCCCTCTTTTCCTGCTTTGAGTGTGTTTTTCAGTTTTATTAGGTCTCTCCACATTCGTTCCTTTTACTGTGTGTCAGGGCGCTGATGACCTCGATGTTGAGCGCCCATAAACCCCAACACACACACACACACACACGCAGTCTGGACCACCTCGCACAGGCGAAATTTAACACATAAGTGTAGGAACGTCGCATTATGGACAGAAATTTTAAAGCTGAAGCTACAAGGGAAACATAAGTGAGAGAGGAGACAGTAATAATGGGAGGCGAATAAAGAAGTGTGGACAGTGGCAGAGAAACAGGCAGCGGGTTGTAAGAAAAATAAAGACACAGCGGTAATGGGAGAGAAAACGGGAATGGAACAAAGACAATGGCTGTGGGACAGACAGACAATGAAAGTGGCAGAGAAGGAGACAGAGGTAAGTAAGAACAGGAGAAAGAGATGAAGACAGTGGGAGTGGAAGAGACGCAAGGAGTAATTGCCAGATCCAGAAGGAGGGGGGTTGAAGCAGCTGGTTCCCCTCTTTTCCCGTCAGTCTTTTAAAGGAACAGCAAATTTGCCTTCTTCGTGCGCATTTTTTTGCTGGTATGTATAATGACTGGTTAGCTGTAGGAGGAGTCCTTGGTGGCGCTAATCTTGTGCAGTTGTGTATTGGACAGCGGGTACAAGAGGGAAATATCAGCGTCGCTACTGCTGCGGCTGTTCCACCGGCGGCAGAAGGCGGCGCGCACTCGGCGCCGGTGCCCCTACCCGCTACCGGACTGCGCAGTGACGGAGCTGCGTCAGCCGCCGCCGAGACACGGGCCGCCACTCATCCCGGACGCCGGAATCGATAGCAGCGCCGCCACGCGGCGGCGGCCGCCGCCCCGTACTTCTCGCCAGCCGCGTCCTCTGTCTTTCCTCTTCGCTCCTCTTCTCTCCGCAGAAAGACGACCGTACCGTACAACGTTCCTGCCCGCCGTGGGCGAAGATCCGCATTCGTTCCCTTTCTTAGCTCATATAAACAGCCTGCCAACAGCAGCATCTGCTACGGAGGCGTCCGCCGTTGCGTGACCTTCGTTCTGCGTTTGGCTCTTGCCATTGATGGCTAAACGTTTCGGTAAGTCGTCGTTACGTTGCATACTTCTGGTAGTTAATGTGCTACAGGAGTGCTTTCTTCTGCAATGCCACACGCCCGAGGGGAGGTCAATCCTTGTGGAGGATCTATTTCCGCGAACTTCGTCTGTGGCCTCTGGAATGTACACTGTGTGATCAAAAGTATCCGGACACCCTCAAAAACATACTTTTTCATATTAGGTACATTGTGCTGCCATCTACTGCCAGGTACTCCATATCAGCGACTTCAGCAGTCATTAGACATCGTGAGAGAGCAGAATGCGGCGCTCTGCAGAACTCACGGACTTGGAACGTGGTCAGGTGGTTGGGTGTCACTTGTTTCATACGTCTGTACGCGACATTTCCACACTTCTAAACATCCCTAGGTCCACTGTTTCCGATGTGATAGTGAAGTAGAAACGGGAAGGAACAAGTACAGCACAAAAACGCACAGGCCGACCTCGTTTGTTGACTGACAGAGACCGCCGACAGTTGAAGAGTCGTAAAGTGTAATAGGCAGACATCTATCCAGACCATCACTCACGACTTTGCATCACGGTCCGCCCCCGGTAGCTGAGTGGTCAGTGCGACAGACTGTCAATCCTAAGAGCCCGGGTTCGATTCCCGGCTGGGTCGGAGACTTTCTCCGCTCAGGGACTGGGTGTTGTGTTGTCCTAATCATCATCATTTCATCCCCATCGACGCGCAAGTCGCCGTAGTGGCGTCAAATCGAATGACTTGCACCAGGCGAGCGGTCTACCCGACGGGAGGCCCTCATCACACGACATTTTTTTGCATCAAGACCCACTGCAGTTAGGCGGGAAGTGAGAAAACGTCTCTAAACGAACCATGCAGGCGCAGACTAATTCCCGTCATGCCCCGTGGTCCACCGTGCAGTTTGAACGTCCTAATGAAAACCGTTCAGAAGTCAGGACCATTTTATTTCATGTAATTCAATAATTGTCACCCAGTACAAGCATTCTTTAAGAGTGGATACCTAGCTGAACGTCGTGCGCGGTTTGCAACTCACAAGGAGTTAGCCTCCGACGCCGATGATGCGAATCTTTGTGATCACTGTTGTGCGCCATTTTTCATTCTGTGTTCATAGTGCAAGTTAACGGTTTGTTTCGAACATTTCTTGAAAATCGACAATGTCCATTTTGTGAGTACCAAAGAACTTGATCTCTGCACCTCTCACACACTCATTTTCTGTCGCCCTTCTGATGCATATGGTGAGTCATCAGTAGTTAATATTTTCTTGTCGTAAGTGTTACCACTTTCAACTGAGCCTTGCCAAAGACTGAATTTGGGACCTCGCAGTCAAGGGGTCCCATTTGTAAGTGGGAAGGTAAATACCATAACGTTCGTATCGGAGGGAGGGGAACATGCTCATAAACCTGTAAAATATCAGAGAGATTCCAAGCTACCTTAAGAGAGATGGCTTATCTGGATGCGATGGAAGAGTGGCCTCTTTCCCTAATTAGAAGGAGAACCTGAAAACTGTATTTGGCGACAAGGTGGAGCCCCTCTCCACTGGCATCTGTCTGTACGAGAGTGGTCGAACGTCGAAGGCTCCGACCGTTCGATCAGTCGAAACGGTCAGTACGACAGAGTTCTTTTCCCCTGGGTTCCACGTTCACTTGGCCTCACGCCATGCGATTTTTTCCCATTGCAGCTTTATAAAAGATCGTCTCTATGTTCCGGCACTACCTAACGGTTTCGCCAGAGTTAAGACACACAACTGAATAGGCTTTTGCTTCCATTGCTCCTAATTTCTTAACCAAAGTGTAGGGAGAACTGGATTTTAGGTTGAATGGATCCCGGATATTGAACATTTGCAAGAAAAAGGAAGTTCGTTTACCATCAATTTGATGTACAATTTGCTGTAAACAGTCTGAACTAAACTGTTGTAATATACCACGGAAAGTGGGACATTCTGTTACGGACACCGTGCACTGTACTGGATTAGCCTGGCTTACGGACGAGTTGAGTGAGAGGTTGCTGCCGGACTACTCGGGCACACAGCAGTCCGTTCTCTCTCCTGTCGGCGTTCGTTTCATACTAAACAGACGCTACACAATGAGCGACGAATCAAATGCGTGTCTTGTCATCATAAATGTCTAACGAAATTTGAGGAACCCCTCCCCTGACTCACTCACCCTCCCTCTCTCTCTCTCTCTCTCTCTCTCTCTCTCTCTCTCTCTCTCTCTGTCTGTACTACGACCGGGGGGGGGGGGGATTCGAAGTTGTGCGACGCTGTCTCAAGTTATAATGGCGCTCCACTCTCCATGGCGACAGAAAGTCGCTATAAAGTTTTCATCTCTTACAAAAACACGTACCAAATCTTACATGCACGTGTGGTGACTTTAAGCACGATAAAAACCTGTTTTCAGTATTTTTTTACAAATTATGGCCCAAGTAGCGTTTTTTGTTCCGGAAATGGCGAAATTTCCATTGAATGATGTCCCGGAACACGGCGACACAATTAACGCACAGCAGTGCGTGGGCACTTTGCAAAAACTGAAGTGCACCATCGAGTGCTAACGCGCAGGAGCGTTGGCGGGCGGCATCACTGTGCTACAGGGTAATACCCGCCCACGTGTCGCGTCGCCGAGATTGTTACAGCAACGCTGCGAAAGTTTCGCTGGGAAGCCGTTACACATCCTCCGCACAGTCCGATCTCTCTCCGTGCACTTTCCACGTTCTAGGAGGAGCCCTGATGAAAGACATTCGTGGCTGTGATTTGTTTCTGACGGGGAGCTGCACGCCTGGGTACAATAATGGTTCCGTAGGCAACAGCCAACATTTTTCCACGAAGGCATTAGCCGTCTTGTCTCTCAGTGGGATAAATAAATTACCAGTTACGGCGATTACTTTTCAAATAATAAGCAGCTTACTTACTTTCTTGTGTCTTTATCGTTTTCACTTTACTGCTCTTTATAATTACGGCTGCGGCCGAAACATCATCTTCACGCACCGTAACCGCCTTCACGCCACGGTACGGACATTGCTGAAGGACGACAGCGGTGGTGCTTCTACTCGAGTATGTGCAAAGTAAAGCTTTGTCTCGTGTTAACTGATTTGTGGAAAATAATATTCGGGACTTGTAAGTAGAAAACACAGTTCTCTTAATTGCAGTCTCTGGACGAGGGCACATTGGCAAATTATTTTTATTGTTAAGTGTGGGAAACTGCAAGAGCCTAGAAAATGAATATGCATCTCAAAGATTCATTGCCGACGCAAAAAACGCTATCATTAAAGCGACACGAGACTTGGCCTACGTTGGTCTGCAATAAGTCTGCGCTAGGCTAGGCTACAGGAATGACGGCAGATAGCCTCCCCCCGTCGAAAACGATGGAAGTATAGCGTTTGATTTGTTACACAGGACGAGGTAATTTGAGATGTACCGAAAGTTCGAATGGGTGACCCACGGGTAAAGAGATACGTTACGCGCTTTCGCGCAGGGTCAATCCCACCATCTGTATTACTAAACGGCCAAAACGGTCATCCGGTCTCTGTTACTTCTCTAATGGCTTCCAGGGGCAACAAAAATTTTATTCCCAGTATCTCGTATAATTACTGAGCGAATTTAAAAATTTAATATGTTGTCAGAGAGCACTCATTATGAGGCGTAAAATTACGTTAAAGGTTAACAAAATACGACAAGCACTAAAGTCAGAAACTGTATATACGTCCTGCGGTAACTTAGCTGCCATCGCGCAGAGTATCCAGACTCGCTTCGTGCAGTATTTGGGAATAAGAGCCCACTTGCCGACTTCTAACGAACTTAATATATAATTTCGCACCTTTTAGAAACTGACGCCCCCCTCCCCCCAACTAACGAAAGGAAAAAAGTTAATCGGCATTTTCGCTGTTTGTGCAGTAAAACTCCAGTATCAGGCAAGGCGTCGTAAACGTGTGAGTCTGGTTCTTTACGGGATCGGGTGGGAGGCGGTGATTTAGGCTGGCCACACGGGGATCAGAAGCACAGCAATCCAATGCCCGGCAGACAGCTGGCCGCTGACCCTAGCAGGGAGCGCGTACACGCGCGGTCACTCACCAGTACCTCCGGGGCTACAGCAGACTGCGCGAAAACCGCAACACGGACACAAAACGCGCACACATCACTGGATAGGGCACCTCTCCAATTTCTTTACTCACATTACAGGTCCAAAATACTCTGCTGGCCATTAAAATTGCTGCACCATGAAGAAATGCAGATGATAAACGGGTGTTCATTGGACAAATATATTATACTAGAACTGACATGTGATTACATTTTCAAGCAATTTGGGTGCATACATCCTGAGAAATCAGTACCCACAACAACCACCTCTGGCCGTAATAACGACCTTGATACGCCTGGGCATTGAGTCAAACAGAGCTTGGTGGCGTGTACAGGTACAGCTGCCCATGCAGCTTCAACACGATATCACAGTTCATCAAGAGTAGTGACTGGCGTACTGTGACGATCCAGTTACTCATCCACCATTGACCAGACATTTTCAATTGGTGAGAGATCTACAGAATGTGCTGGCCAGGACAGCAGTGGAACATTTTCTGTATCCAGAAAGGCCCGTACAGGACCTGCAACATGCGGTCGTGCATTATCCTGCAGAAATGTAGGGTTTCGCAGGGGTCGAATGAAGGGTAGAGCCATGGGTCGTGACACACCTGAAATGTAACGTCCACTGTTCAATGTGCCGCGAATGCGAACAAGAGGTGACCGAGACGTGTAACCAATGGCACACCATACCATCACACCGGGTGATACGCCAGTATGGTGATGACGAATACACGCTTCTAATGTGCGTCCACCGCGATGTCGCCAAACACGGATGTGACCATCATGATGCTGTAAACAGAACCTGGATTCATCTGAAAAAATTACTTTTGCCATCCGTGCACCCAGGTTCGTCGTTGAGTACACCATCGCAGGCATTCCTGTATGTGATGCAGCGTCAAGGGTAACCCCAGCCATGATCTCCGAGCTGATAGTCCATGCTGCTGCAAACGTCGTCGAACTGTTCGTGCAGATGGTTGTTGTCTTGGAAACGTCCCAATCAGTTGACTCAGGGATCGAGACGTGGCTGCACGATCCGTTACAGCCATGCAGATAAGATGCCTGTCATCTCGACTGCTAGTGATACGAGGCCTTTGGGATCCAGCACGGCGTTCCATATTACCCTCCTGAACCCATCGATTCCATATTCTGCTCAACAGTCATTGGATCTCGACCAACGCGAGCAGCAATGTCGCGATACCATAAGCCGCAATTGCGATAGCCTACAATCCAACCTTTATCGAAGTCGGAAACTTGATGGAACGCATTTCTCCTTCTTACACGAGGCATCACAACAACGTTTCATACACGAGGCATCACAACAACGTTTCACCAGGCAACGCCGGTCAACTGCTGTTTGTGTATGAGAAATTGGTTGGAAACTTTCCTCATGTCAGCACGTTGTAGGTGTCGCCACCGGCGCCAACCTTGTGTGAATGCTCTGAGAAGCTAATCATTTGGATATCACAGCATCTTCTTCCTGTCTGTTAAATTTCGCATCTGTAGCACGTCATATTCGTGGTGTAGCAATTTTAGTGGCCAGTAGTGTACCACCACCGAACGAGATGCGGCAAGCGTTAATACGACAGTCGAACTCTTCCCGTGCACGTCCCAACACGTCACGGCCGGTATCGGCAACCGGGAGTCCGTGGGGCCCGTTAATAAGAGGGGAGTCACGGCGGAAAGAGAATCCAATCCAGCGCCGAGCAGTAAGCCACTGACATAATCACAAAGGGACGTGTGGAAAAGTGTGGCGGAGCACCGTCTTGTTGCAAAATCGAGTCCTCATACTCATGCTGCAGCATGTCCGGATTTACGAACCAAATAACAGTTTTCCGTGCGACGAAAAATTGTCGATCAATTTCTGATAACGATGCACCTCTGCAGACATGAAACATGGCTTCGTCACTGAAAACTGACCTCTGTCAATAACTATCGTCCTCCAGTAGATGATGCAAGTCAAATCAAAAGTAAGAAGGAAGTCTAGTGTCACGAATAGACGGCACACGTAACAAATGCAGCGAATGTGGTTTCTCCGTGACGCATTTCCGCAGAATGCACCTGACAGTCGAGTGCTCCTGATGAACGGTTTCCACAGACACTCCAACTTCTCCTCCCAAAGCCCCAGCAGGACCGTTTCCTTCTCACCACGGAAGCGGCCAGTTCCACGGAACGCATTGTACCACCCACAGACTGCTTTGTCGCTGTTTTAATTGTCACAACTGACTCACATTTACCGAATTCTACGAGACGTAACGCGCTTCTCTGGCCCAGCTGCCTCCTAAAGGTACGCTCTGCAACTACGCCACGGCGCGCATTACGACACAAAACTTGGAGAGATGCTGCATCCACAGGTGTATGTTAGTTTCCTGTATGTCTGGCAGTTTCAGTGTTGTCGTCTTCTGAAGCCCCCAGAGATGCTGCTCAGTAGTTGCTGTGTGAGAACCACTGACGCCAGTCCACACCGATACGTTCCCTCGGCTGGTGCTTGTTCTCCGCACTGCTGCACTCACTTGTACAATCAATGTAAATACAGGTCGCTGGCCTCTTGTTGAAGCGCGAGACGGCGTTAAACTTCTCACTACTCCAATGTCAGTATTTAAAGAACCGTACCATTCCAGCCACCTTCACAAGGACTGGCAGATCCGGTCGCTGAAATGGTATATGTACAGCGCCGATGATCTCGAGACAGCGAAACAAAAGTGCATTTCTGTCTCTGAGGGGGAAAACTAACATAAAAAAGCACATTCAATTTTTGACAGAAGGAAATGTAATTTATCTGCTTCGTAAAAACTTTGCTTAGTCCGCTGAACATTACCTTCAAATAGCTAGTGGCTCTACGCTCTGTCATAAGACGCCCCTTCCTATCAGCCACTTGCTAGCCCAATGTAAGGCTAACCTTGCCTATAAAACTGTAAAAGACGCGATATAAGTCCATGCCCGCACAAGGGAACAAAATGCAGACTATTGTAGTCTTTCTGTATTTGGCGGTTACTAGCTCCCGGCTTGAGTTACACATCAAATAAAAAAATTAAAAAAAAAACTCTGCCCTACAGGGCCATCCCAACCTCACGAGAGCTCTTGCCCTATTCCTCGAAACAGCGAGCCACAAACCGCCCCACGAAATCATTTAACCTTCAGGCTTTTCGGCCAACCAGACTATGCAGCCGCAAACAGACGTTTCTCTCGCGCTCTAATCACTCCAATGCAACATACTGATTCCCGACAAGGCTCCTCAAAAGTTTGCCGCCTACAGGTGGTCAGAAACTCCCGTAATTCTTCAAAAATCACTCTCCTCTGAGCTAGCCTCTTAGGTCTCCAACACAACCAATTAAGGAGGATTACGGAAAGACCAGCCCGTCATATTCGGACTACAGGAAACCAGATTGGCTCCGATGTCGGAAACCGGCTTTAGCACACACGACAGCCACAGGAGAGCGCTACCAAGAGCCACCAGTAAATGACAGCTGTAACACACGGACGTCGTTCAAGGAAAGAAAGGATATTGTGTCAGTCATCTACTTCGTTCTCCATATCTACAGGGCAGTTTTTCAACAAATGGAAACGAACTGCAGGAATCCATACCTGAGAGGACAAGGAACAAATACGGCCAGATCGACATACAGGTATAGCCAGGAATGCCTTCCAAAACAACCGCACCCACCTGGACGTGGAGATAAAAGTTATTTGACACTGTAGATTTTAATGATTGCAAGCACACGTGAGAACAGACCTGGAAAATGGGGATACTCTTGTCTGCACTAGTAACTTAGCGGCGCAGTGGCAGTGAACCGTAAGCACTGGTTCAGTCTCACTGTGTTGCCAGAGCAGATGTTGTCGAGATGCCTCCGCAGGAAAATGCGGAAGTGGGCTGCAGCACCGACATGCAGTGGCCACAATCTTGTCGTTCCACCAAAGGCACGGTCATCCGCAGGAAGTGCACATATGCCTCGTGGAAGACCGACTGGTTCCACTAGGCGGTCGCCCACACACTGAGGCCGAACCGGTGGTTATGTTTCGCTGCCACCATCCTTTAAGACACTGCAACAGACACTGGCCTGCTCTGTTGTCATGTTCGCTTGGATTGAATTTCCGCTCACGAGTCCATATTACCTTTTTGCTCGTTATCCTCTCCAGGTTCGTCTCCTGCAGTTTCTCCCCATCCTGTGTAACTTCAGATAAGGAAAAATATTAAATTTCCTTTAACTTTGATTGCGACTTGAAACTAGTACAGAGCGTCCCACACGGCGAACCGGATCCCGCTACGCGTCGTAATTAACTGGCACACTGTAGCCGATGCGACTGGTAATAGATGAGTGCGGATTAACACACTCAACTGCTATACAAGTGAACCAGCTTCAATCCGCAAGACAATTAAACACACTCCTCACTGCCACGCGCAGCAGTCCGGACGCAGACAGACACATTCTCTGACGCCACCACTGTACTGGACACATCGCTAACATATATGAAGATGGTATCTGAAATGTCCGAAAAAACTGATACCATCTTCATATATAGTTCGGGCTAACCGGCCATTGACCTCCTCCTCCTCCTGTGCGGATGCACACGTATTGCCCGAACTCTTACGGGACTCGGTAAGACTGTCTGCCGCGAGTGATGAGTGTAATGGGCAGGGAACTACGAATGTAGTTTGTGGACATAAAGTTGGGAATGTGGGTCTCACGGGGAGGGTGCGAGGGATAAATACCTGCAGTCGCCCTATCCTCTGTGTCCTCGATGGCTCAGATGGATAGAGCGTCTGCCATGTTAGCAGGAGATCCCAGGTTCGAGTCCTGGTCGGGGCATACATTTTCAACTGTCCCCGTTGATGCACATCAACGCCTGGCGGCAGCGTAGGGTCTTGATTTAATTTGTTATTTCACACCGCTAACAATCTCTTTTTAACCTCCAACTGGCTCACTGGGACGTCCCCGGCTATTTTCACACAGAAAAATATCTCAGGAAAACAGCTCAAAGACGTCGAATTAAGAAAGTCACACGTCAAATCAAACAGTCAAGTATTCTCAGAATTCCAGTATTCTCTTAAAAGATGCGTTTTATCTCCTTTCTTCCGTGTTGACGGAAGGTACAGTGATGTTAACTACTTAAAATTAACTAAACATCTTTTTGTCGCGTCCTGCATCTATATTTACTAGTATTATCTTCCTTTCCACACTGGCGATTCCAAAGTTGGGTACCATCATCTTAATAGTACGATGGATGATGAGCGTATCGATATCCTCAAGTGTCTCTCACGGCAACCCAGTCTACACAGTCTGCCTCTGAGAACTGTTCAGCAGTTTTGTAGGTTATCTATTTTTCAATTATACTTGATACATGCAGCGATGACTAGTAAAATTAAAACTAATGAACACAGCTGCACGAGAAGAAAAAAAAAGTCCTTCGTCGATACGCTTCATTCCTAATTCCATAAATCTCACGAAGACCGTTTCTTCGACCAGCACTTGTTCCAGCCTCCAGCTTCCTAATCTCTCTCTCTCTCTCTCTCTCTCTCTCTCTCTCTCTCTCTCTCTCTGTCACACACACACACACACACACACACACACACACATATATATATATATATATATATATATATATATATATATATATATATAGTCTGAAAGTCACAAAAGGTGAACGGCTACTATACAACATAGCTTCGCAATAAAAATCACACGGTGCGTGCGCTGAAATGATAAGGCCGCCTAAGGAAGTCTCAACTGCCGCTATTACTCCAAGTTCCCCGGACGTATTTTCTGTCTTCCATCAGCATCTGCCATCAGGCCTCCGAGTTTTAAAGTTACAGCAACCCTTGAAATTTGATAAATATTGAGGCTTCTTAGCCATTTAGAGCAGGGAACTTATAATTTTTGGCTTAGTTCTGCCCAGTAACGACCAGTAAAATACATGTGACTTTACGCGCAACGTTTAATACTGTAACACTGTCAGTTCTCGCGTATCCTTACGAAAATGCAATGCAGTCTCGCACCACTACCTGCATCTATGCGTGGGAACCGGTCATACAACAATTACAGGAGACTGAATTACATACGACCCATCTGTACATGTAGATTTTTAATTGCCATTGATTACTCAAAATATCCACTGCGGCGGATAGAGTGGCATCACAAAGTACTGGCACACCTACTATCACGTATAGATTACAAAGAAGTAAAGGTGACACCACCCACACTGTTATATTAATTTAAATGTACAGTAGTAAACAATGTTGTTCTAGTATGTTTCTCAAAACAAAAGTATTAGTTTAGCAAAAGAATTCAGTTACTCTGCACATCAGAAAAGTATTGGCACTCCTACACAAAAATGAAGTTAAAGCCTTCTAATTCAAGTAACTGTGTGTACACCGTTGACACTGACGACAGCTTTGTGAGATGATCTTCGACCATTCCTCTAACAATACCGTCTGAAAGTCCCGCTCCCGTGTAGAACGACGTTTTCGACCTTTTGTATCCAAGTGTGCCGAAAGATGATCTGTCGGGTTGCGAGCAGGATTCTGTGGTGGAGTGAAACCCATCTTGGAGCATTATACCAGAACCATCGCCGAGTTGTGAGAGCCGTATGTTTAGAGTCGTTGTCTTGCTGACACTTAAAGACGCCATCAAGACCGCGTTTCTGCTACGTAAATGACCGGGAAACACATCGGTATACTTACTATGATCCATGACACGTTTAATAATTCCCAAGTCAGCAACACCAAACGCTGCCACGCATCGCCAAGCCATTATGCTTCGTCCCCCACGTTTTACTGTAAGTAGCACGTGTTATGATTGCAGCTCTGTATTTGGTATGCGCCACACCTTTCCCTTTCCGTCAGATCCAAACAAGTTATTTGGATTCATCAGAAAATAGCACAGAATTCCAAAATTCAATTGACATAATCTTTGGCGAACTGCACGCGGCTTCTTCCGTAACATCCGAAATAAAGGGCTTCTTTCTGGGAGATCTTCCGTAAGTATCAGTTGCGTTAGAAACATTCTTAATAGCTTGGGCACTGACCTGTTTGCTGGACGCTGACGGGATGTCCGATACAAACGACCGTACGCTCTTAAAGAGCTCTTTTGTGCCAGAAGAACTATCCTTCGACGATCCCTACGTTAAAGAACTTTTGGACGTCCGGATCTGGGTTTATTGTCTGTTGTGTCAGTCACCTGAAAGTTCTTGATGATCGCCAGCACTGCGGTATATTTGACAAAGTTCTTTACCAATCTCACGATAACTGCATGCCCCTTACACTGGACGTCAGGCAAGCGAACGGGGATTCTGCTCAAAATGGTTCAAATGGCTGTAAGCACTGTGCGACTTAACATCTGAGGTCATCAGTCCGCTAGACGTAGAACTACTTAAACCTAACTAACCTAAGGACATCACACACGTCCATGCTCGAGGCAGGATTCGAACCTGCGACCGTAGCAGCAGCGACGTTCCAGACTGAATCGCCTAGAGCCGCTGGTCCAGGGATTCTGGAATTATTACGTTAATTATACTGCTACATTATTGTTGTTGTTGTTGTTGTTGTGGTCTTCAGTCCTGAGACTGGTTTGATGCAGCTCTCCATGCTCCTCTATCCTGTGCAAGGTTCTTCATCTCCCAGTACCTACTGCAACCTACATCCTTCTGAATCTGCTTAGTGCATTCATATCTTGGTCTCCCTCTACGATTTTTACCCTCCACGCTGCCCTCCAATACTAAATTGGTGATCCCTTGATGCCTCAACACATGTCCTACCAACCGATCCCTTCTTCTAGTCAGGTTGTGCCACAAACGTCTCTTCTCCCCAATCCTATTCAATACTTCCTCATTAGTTATGTGATCTACCCATCTAATCTTCAGCATTCTTCTGTAGCACCACATTTCTATTCTCTTCTTGTCCAAACTATGGCTACACTCCATACAAATACTTTCAGAAACGACTTCCTGACACTTAAATCCATACTCGATGTTAACAAATTCCTCTTCTTCAGAAACTGTCCATTTCATGTCCCTCGACTCTTATTACTGCCATCTGGTTTCTGTACAAATTGTAAATAGCCTTTCGCTCCCTGTACTGCTACATATATAATGCTAATACACCTGGTTCTAATTGTCAAAATGAATGCTCGGCATGGTTTTATCTACAAATGAGCGAATCTGTAAATGTTAGCTCCAATTCGCATAGCTCGTAATGACAGCAATGGCCTGACTCTGGCGTCGGGGGGGGGGGGGGGGGGGGGGGGGGGGGGGGGAGGGGGGGCTGGAGGCGGCGGGCGCGCGCAGACCCCGTGGTGGACTACTGCACTGCACCGCGCCGCGCCTCGCCTTGCCGCTTTCCGCTGGGGTCAGCCAAAGTTCCGCACGGCCGCGCTTGCCCAAGGTCAGGTGACGGCGCCTGCCCAACGGCCGAGGTCAGCCGCCCCGCGCGTCACCGTGACGTCACCGCCACACGGCCTCCAACAGCGGCCGCGCGGCCGATACCACCGCTCCCACTTTCCTGAGCTACTCGACGTAAATAACAAGCCACGGCGTGCATCTTTCCTTTTTTCTGTAACCCACCGATGAGAGAGAGAGAGAGAGAGAGAGAGAGAGAGAGAGAGAGAGAGAGGCGTGAACAGCTAGCCATAGCTGTTACATATATCGATATGCAGATGAGTGCCATAAGAACACAGTCTTTGTTAAATCGTCAAAAGGTCGAGGATTAAATTTGAGAAAGTTATAACACAAACGCTAAAGTTCTTTTCCCACTTTCCTTGCTTCTGAGTCACAAAGAGAAACACGTTATTCTAGTTGGGCCAAAGATACGATGGACGCTCCGAAAATTTTTTGAATTCCGTGCTTCTGAAACCAAATGAAAGTTGCTTATATTTGCGAGTTGATTGCCTATTTTATTCGAGTTGTTCTGACAGTTCATTGAAATATACTGTGTGGATCGAAAAATGAATTTGATTAGAGCTAATTTCCGGCCTATGTTCTTTTACAATTCAAACGCCAATGTGAAGATCGACTTAGAAACCCATTTGGCTAAGAATTCGCGTCTCAAATAACAATTAATAACAATGGTATAGCGAATTCGCGAGACATCGTTTTTTTCTTAGTGATGACTTTCGTGACGTGCGCTCAAGAACTGCTGTTACAAGTTAAAATATTCCCGCTATTCGAGCAATGCTTGAAGAAGATCGACGGACCTCTTACGAATTTATTTGATCGACATTAGGCACTGCTGTGAGCCAAATCCAAAGCATTTTACATTAACAGACGATAGGACACTTTGCCGTCGATGGATTCCACATAGACAGACACCTGACGAAAGACGACAACGCATTAACTGGTGCACAAAAACTTTGGAAAATTTCTAAGGCGACACTGCAAACTGAAACGAAGTCAGTCGGCTCAACATGTCTTCCGGACACAACCTAAACCTGCAGAAGTCCGATGAATTCGCACTGCTGGCAAGAAGAAATGGTTCAAATGGCTCTGAGCACTATGGGACTTAACTTCTGAGGTCATCAGTCGCTTAGAACTATTTAAACCTAACTAACCTAAGGACATCACACACATCCATGCCCGAGGCAGGATTCGAACCTGCGACCGTAGCGGTCGCGCAGTTCCAGACTGAAGCGCCTTGAACCGCACGGCCACTCTGGCCGGCGGTAAAAAGATCGTTGCCAGGCCTTTTTCTCCTAAAACGGACAATATTGTTACTATAGCATTAGAAGACAGACGTACCATTTAAGTCAACTGGTACACAAACTTCTTCATAGCAATTTTTTGAAAATTTTCTGTCACGATAACGCATCATCGCACACAGCGAAAGTAACAATCAGTACGTGGATGCGCTGAAGGTCAACACCAACGACACTGCATAGCCGCATATAACAGCTAGTAATTTACTTTTATTTCAAAAAATTTAAAATAAAATAGCGTGGAATAATTTTTTCGTTATCACATAAAGCAGTACAACGTTAGAATAACCTGGTTTCAGACGTGCCTCGGGAAGAGCGACATCGTTACTTTCAGGTCACTTTACATCAAATAGAAAAATGTATTGATACTAACACGGGACTATTTTGTAACCATTAAAATCTTTTAATTTTTTTAAACTACTTCTTGTTTTATTTTCTACAAATTTCCACCGTCGTCCCCATATGAAGCCCATGTTACACACAATCAAGAATAACAATTAACTCTTAAAAACCTAACAATGGTCTGAAACTATTGCAATCATTGCGTGCTCGTCTACTTTGTATGGATTATCCAGAAAACGTTGTCAGTGACTGCTCTCAGAGGGTGTTACCGCGATGATGTAAACAGCTCCCAGGGGCAATGGAGAAAGCCAAATGTGTCAATTTGAGATAGCGAATCGGTTAAATCATAAAGCCAAACACACTGTGGAACAACTCCGAGAATCACGGCGTGAAGAGCCCCTTGCAGTGAATCTGAAGGCAGACACAAGCCAGGCTACATTGTGCTTCTGTGGTCAAGTCCTCAGGCTGACACGTGACGACGCCGGCCGCTCTGGCCGAGCGGTTCTAGGCGCTTCAGTCCGGAACCGTGCTGCTGCTACGGCCGCAGGTTCGAATCCTGCCTCGGGCACGGATGTGTGTGATGTCCTTAGGTTAGTTAGGTTCAAGTAGTTCTACGTCCAGGGGACTGATGACCTCAGATGTTAAGTCCCACAGTGCCTAGATCCATTTGAACCATTTGACACATGACGTCATCTTCACTTTTACAGCTTGTAGCGGCAGCTCACTCGTCACATCCCGCTCGTGAACGAAGGAGACGGACAGAAAGAGGCCGGGATCCAGCCATTCTGCGGTCAGCACGTTTACGTTACCCGTCCCCAACTGATTCCTTCTAGTGAGGCCACTTGAAACGTTGTGTGCACGAGACACCTGTCCAGACTGAAGAGGATCTCGTTGCAACCATTCTCGGTGCATGTGATAGTGTTCGAACAACACTGGGGTTGTTTAGGCCGTGCCATGTCTACATATAAACAGGGAGACGCCAGTCTAAACAACTGTGCTGAAAGAAGTACCTTACAGACAGAAAAGTTGCACACAAATGCGCATTCTTCGATGTGTAACGTCACAAGCAGACCAATGGTTAAGTTCGGGATTTTCTCATTTTTCTTACAACTTTCGACTCAGTGTATCCGGGCTAGGGATACCAATTATTATAGATTGATTTAACCTTTCCCATCATCTACGACAATTTGTATTACCATCACTGTAACGCTCTCTATTTAGAAACTCTTTATTTAAATCTCTTGTCCAAAAGAGAAACTGTAACTACTGTTGTTGTGGTCTTCAGTCCTGAGACTGGTTTGATGCAGCTCTCCATGCTACTCTATCCTGGGCAAGGTTCTTCATCTAACAGTACCTACTGCAACCTACATCCTTCTGAATCGGTTTAGTGCATTCATCTCTTGGTCTCCCTCTACGATTTTTACCCTCCACGCTGCCCTCAAATACTACATTGGTGATACCTCGATGCCTCAGAACATGTCCTACCAACCGCTCCCTTCATCTAGTTAAGTTGTGCCACAAACTTCTCCCCAATCCTATTCAATACCTCCTCATTAGTTATATGATCTACGCAACTAATCTTCATCAATCTTCTGTAGCACCACATTTCGAAAGCTTCTATTCTCTTCGTGTCCAAACCACTTATCGTCCATGTTTCACTTCCATACATGGCTACACTCCATACAAATACTTTCAGAAACGACTTCCTGACACTTAAATCTATACTCGATGTTAACAAATTTCTTTCCTTCAGAAACGCTTTCCTTGCCATTGCCAGTCTACATTTTATATCGTCTCTACTTCGACCATCATCAGTTATTTTGCTCCCCAAATAACAAAACTCCTTTACTACTTTAAGTGTCTCATTTCCTAATCTAATTCCCTCAGCATCACCCGACTTAAATTGACTACATTCCATTATCCTCGTTTTGCTTTTGTTGATGTTCATCTTATACCCTCCTTTCAAGACACTGTCCATTCTGTTCAACTGCTCTTCCAAGTCCTTTGCTGTCTCTGACAGAATTACAATGTCATCGGCGCACCTCAAAGTTTTTATTTCTTCTCCATGGATTTTAATACCTACTCCGAATTTTTCATTTGTTTCCTTCACTGCTGGCTCAATATACAGATTGAATAACATCGGGGAGAGACTACAACCCTGTCTCACTCCCTTCCCAACCACTGCTTCCCTTTCATACCCCTCCACTCTTATAACTGCCATCTGGTTTCTGTACAAATTGTAAATAGCCTTTCGCTCCCTGTATTTTACCCCTGCAACCTTCAGAATTTGAAAGAGGGTATTCCAATCAACATTGTCAAAAGATTTCTCTAAGTCTACAAATGCTAGAAACGTAGGTTTGCCCTTCGTTAATCTAGCTTCTAAGATAAGTCGTAGGGTCAGTATTCCCCCACGTGTTCCAGTATTTCTACGGTATCCAAACTGATCTTCCCCGAGGTCGGCTTCTACCAGTTTTTCCATTCGTCTGTAAAGAATTCGCGTTAGTATTTCTCAGCTGTGACTTATTAAACTGATAGTTCGGTAATTTTCACATCTGTCGACACCTGCTTTCTTTGGGATTCGGATTATTATATTCTTCTTGAAGTCTGAGGGTATTTCGCCTGTCTCATACATCTTGCTCACCAGCTGGTAGAGTTTTGTCAGGACTGGCTCTCCCAAGGCTGTCAGTAGTTCTAATGGAATGTTATCTACTCCCTGGGCCTCGTTTCGACTCAGGTCTTTCAGTGCTCTGTCAAACTCTTAACGCAATATCATCTCCCATTTCATCTTCATCTACATCCTCTTCCATTTCCATAATTTTGCCCTGCAGTACATCGCCCTTGTGTAGACTATATATTCCTTCCACCTTTCTGCTTTCTCTTCTGCTTTTCCATTTGAGCTCTTGATATCCATACAAGTGGTTCTCTTTCCTCCAAAGGTATCTTTAACTTTCCAGTAGGCAGTATCTATCTTACCACTATTGATATATGCCTCTACATCCTTACAATTGTCTTCTAGCCATTCCTGCTTGGCCTTTTTGCACTTACCGTCCATCTCATTTTTGAGACGTCTCTATTCCTTTTTCCCTACTTACTTCGTATGCCGTATTTTTATATTTTCTCCTTTCATCAATTTAATTCAATATCTCTTCTGTTATCCAAGGATTTCTACTAGCCATCGTCTTTTTACCTACTTGATCCTCTGCTACCTTCACTATTTCATTCCTCAAAGCTACCCATTCTTCTTCTACTGTATTTCTTTCCCCCATTCCTGTCAATTGTTCCCTTATGCTCTCCCTGAAACTCTGTACAACCTCTGGTTCTTTCAGTTTATCCAGGTTCCATCTCCTTAAATTTCCATCTTTTTGCAGTTTCTTCAGTTTTAATCTACAGTTCATAACCAATAGATTGTGGTCAGAGTCCATATCTGCCCCTGGAAATGTCTTACAATTTAACATCTGGTTCCTAAATCTCTGTCTTACCATTATATAATCTATCTGAAACCTTTTAGTATCTCGAGGATTCTTCCATGTATACAATGTTCTTTCACGATTCTTGAACCATGTGTTAGCTATGATTAAGTTATGCTCTGTCCAAAATTCTACAAGGCGGCTTCCTCTTTCATTTCCTAGCCCCAATCCATATCCACGTACTAGGTTTCCTTCTCTCACTTCTCCTAGTATCGAATTCCAGTCACCCATGACTATTAATTTTTCGTCTCCCTTCAGTACCTGTCTGAAAGTATTTGTATGGAGTGTAGCCATGTATGGAAGTGAAACATGGACGATAAATAGTTTGGACAAGAAGAGAATAGAAGCATTCGAAATGTGGTGCTACAGAAGAATGCTGAAGATTAGATGGGTAGATCACATAACTAATGAGGAAGTATTGAATAGGATTGGGGAGAAGAGAAGTTTGTGGCACAACTTGACCAGAAGACGGGATCAGTTGGTAGGACATGTTCTGAGGCATCAAGGGATCACCAATTTAGTATTGGAGGGCAGCGTGGAGGGTAAAAATCGTAGAGGGAGACCAAGAGATGAATACACTCAGCAGATTCAGAAGTATGTAGATTGCAATAGGTACTGGGAGATGAAGAAGCTTGCACAGGATAGAGTAGCATGGAGAGCAGCATCTAACCAGTCTCAGGACTGAAGACCACAACAACAACATTCAGTACCTGAATAATTTCTTTTCTCACATCATACATTTCATTAATTTCTTCGTCATCTGTGGAGCTAGTGTGCATATAAACTTGTACTACTGTAGTAGGCGTGGGCTTCGTGTCTATCTTGGCCACAATAATGCGTTCACTATGCTGTTTGTAGTAGCTTACCCGTACTCCTATTTTCCTATTTATTATTAAACCTACTCCTGCATTACATAGGTAGTGCACGGTATATCTGGAGAGAGCCCTGCTCGGTTCGGCAGCGCAGCAGTCGTTAGTGAGAGTGGCACGGTGTCCAGGGAACAGGCGGCCTCCACTGCAGCAGCAGCCGCCGACCTCCGCGGCCGGCGCTGCAGCGGGAGCGAGGCCGGCCCTACTGCTGGGGTCGCGCAAGCCTCGCCAGCCAAGCAGCCACAGAGTGGACGCATTACCGTGTCTGTGGAAACGGCGCGCTTGTGGGGACTGAGACATGGCGTATTTTCGCCTTTAGACGGAGAGTCCTTTTCGTAATACAAGGTGACAATTATTAATCTGTATGAAAAAAAAAAAAACGTAAATTAGTTACAAATTACGGCACACATGTAAAGGTCACTACAGATATTCGGATTTACGTTATGACAAGTTCGATATGCCTGCCCTCATTGGTGATCAAGTGGCGCAAACGAAAAGCGCTATTCTGCTTGACCCGCTGAAATGTAGGAACATCGATGACCAGCTGAATGGCCGTTTTCAACTCAGCAATGGTTTTGGGGTTATTGCTGTGCACCGTGTCTTTAATACAGCCCCACAAAAGGAGTTACATGTGTTCGAATCCGGAGAATATGGCGATCAATCGACGCCCATACCAGTGGCCTCTGTGTACCTCAGTTTCCATCTGTCTCCTTCCTGCGTTTCCCAAAGTGCTCCTCCAGGACACCAAACACTCTCCTGCTTCGATGGGGTCTAGCTCCATCTTGTATGAACCACACTTTGTCGAAATCAGGGTCACGTTGGATAATGGGGAAGAAATCATCTTCCAAAACCTTCACGTACCGGTCGGTAGTCACCCTGCCATCACGGAATATCGCACCGATTACTTCGTGACTGGATAGTGCACACCACACAATCGCCCGCTGAAGGTGAAAAGAGACTCCTCGATAGCGAAATGCGGATTCTCACTCCCCCAAATGCGACAATTTTGCTTACTGACGAACCCATGCAAATGAAAGTGGGCTTCGTCGCCAAACCAAACCGTACATCACGTACTAATTCCCATCATGGCCTGCGGTCAACAGTGCAGTTCCAACGTCCTAACGCAAACCATACAGGATTTATGACGATTCTATTTCATGTAGTTGAATAACTGCCACCCTGTATTTAGCGCCTAAATGGCACGAATCGGAAGAGTCGCGTACACGCAGTACGTTATCTCGTATGGAAACTAATCGCCAGGAGTGCAACTAACTTCAGGCGTGCCCCAGCGAAGTGTGTTGGTTCCCGAGCGGTTCACTTTCTCTAATCAATTTGCAGTCATTACTAACAGTAACATCGGACTTTTTACAAACGATACTGCCGTGCATGATGCATTTTTGTTTAAAAAAGCACCGCGAATACAAAGTATTTCAAAATGAATATACGGATTTTAAGCCTTTGTAGCATTTATTACGTTCAACTTACAATTGTAAATACTACATCAGCCAAAAGGACAACTCAGACAGTTTTATTTGTATACCTGTGCGCAAAAGGAAGAGTACAAAACGACCAAGAGTGACTGAAGAACGTGTTGAACGAGTGAGAGTTAAAAGTTCTGATACCTACAGACTACAGTTTACGAGCCAAATTAGCAAACCAAATGTTGCTACATGACAACCAAGATTTCCTGGGTCGTCTCGTCTTCAGTGAGGAATCGACATTTCACGTCAGTGGAAGTGTCAACACACGTAATGTGCGCCTCTGGTGATCAGATAATCCCCAGGAGACGATACAGTTGCAAATTGTATGTTTCTTGTGCTACATCCATGCGGATAATTTATGGGCCACTCGTTTTAGGTGAAGCAACAGTAACTGGTGTTTCTCATCTTGATGTTCTAAAACTATGGCCCGTGTCTCAATTGGAAGAAGTGGAACAACACGATTTTATTTGATAGCTGGCATAACTCAGTACGCGACTGGTTAAACGACTTTGTACCCAATCGCTGGATTGGCCGCAAGGGGCCAAACGACAGAGCATTTTATCCATGAGCTCCACGTTAACACACGATCTGACGCGGGTATGTGCCTCCGATACAGACTTTAGAAACAGCGTTATTGCAACAGTTACTCCCGACAATTGATCAAAATTTAAGAGCAATTCGCCTATCGACTCTATGTGTGATCGGTGTTCACAATGAATAATTGTAAGAAAAACTATTTGTTTGTGTTTGTCTCTTTAGGTGTATTGGTTCAAATGGCTCTGAGCACTATCGGACTTAACTTCTGAGGTCATCAGTCCCCTAGAACTTAGAACTACTTAAACCTAACTAACCTAAGGACATCACACACATCCATGCCCGAGGCAGGATTCGAACATGCGACCGTAGCGGTCGCGCGGCTCCAGATTATTGCGCCTAGAACCGCTCGGCCACCCCGGCCGGCTAGGTGTATTATTTATAACTACTAACACCCTGTATTTCATCAGACTTCGATAAGATTTCAAAGTGGTGCAATTTCCTTTAAATATTCAGACATGTGAAATTGCGCACTTCGAGCACGGAAAAAACGTAGAATCTTATGACTACAACATCAATGATTCACTGGTGGAATCCATCAACTCATAAAAGTAAGTGGGTTAACACATTGCAGGGTTATGGAATGGAATGATCACACGGTCTCAGTCATAGGTCAGTCAGGGGGCGGAAGGGGGGGGGGGGTGAGGGGGCACACTCCGGTTCAGTGACAGGGTACTGGAAAAATGCAGTCACCCTACTAACGAGTCTGCTTTCATATCACCACTGACAATGCTCAAGTGCGTGGGACCCACTCAAAACCGGTCTAACACGAGTTAGTGATTGCATATAAAACGGCAGTAAGAATGCTCACACGTTCGTTTGCCCCCATCACAGTCGCGATGGAAAACCCACAACTGGCACACGCTTGAAGGCAGGCGTAAACTATCCTGCTAATACCAATTCAGTAGGTTTCCTCACAAGTGAGGAGTCTAGGAATATGCAGCAAATCCTACCCATCACTAACGCAGGGCTCGCCAGGACAAAAATAGTCTAATTAAAGCGCGTACAGATGCTTTAGGCAATCATTCATCCAGCGCTCCATGTGTCATTGGAACGGGAGGGAGCCCTAACCACTGCTACCATGGGAAGTAACCTCCGCCATTCACTTCACTGCAGGTTGCAGAGTGTAGATGGAGACCTTCTCTGGGTTCAGTTGGATTTATTAATCACGTCCCTTTGAACTATTCCATTCAGCTGTCTCTATTTATGATGTTCATATTTATGTTTTGTTATCGTCAAATGTCCATTTTCTGTGCAAATCAATCGACCACGGGATACATGGAGAAACTCAAATAGCGTACATATAGATTAACTGTGTACGGTGAATAAAATAGCAACTAAAATCGCATATGCCGCCTTGACAGAAAATTCTAAGAAGTTTTTTTGTCTTACGTTCAAACATTAAAAGAATCGCAGCCATCCGTCAAAACACTCTGTGATCATAATGCCATCGAAAAGGAGCGTGACACAGAGAAGATGGAAATATCAAACGTATTTGGCAAAACTGTTTTCACTTATGGAGATCGCACTGTACCAGCTTCTTTAAATCGTACTACAAAGTTCAAAATAGGTTATCGAAATAAAGGAACAGAAAACCAACTGAAATCACTTAACAAATCAAAATGCCACTGTGCCTGACGAGATACCGACACGACTGTACACAGAGTAAGCGGAAGAATTTGTTGATCATCTAGCAGCAGTCTGTTTGTTGCTGGAGGAGCGAAGCGTTCCTAGTAATTGGAAAAAAACGCAGGTCATTGCCATTTTCAAGAAGGATCGTCGAAGAGACGCAAAAAATTATAGCCCTATTTATATCTGGCATCGGTCTGTTGCAGAATGAAGGAAAATGTTTTATGCTCGAGTGTCATGTCATTTCTGGAGACCGAAAGTCTCTTCTGTACGATTTAACAATTGCTGTGTTCTCGGCTTCTGGATGTAGTTGCATACAGTTCCGTTCTGCCGTCTAGTGAACAAAATACGAGCGTACGGAATATCAGACCAGCTATGTGATTTCTAGCAAATAGAGCACAGCATGCCATTATCAAAAGAAAGAAATCTTCAGACGCAAAAACAACTTAGGAAGTGCCGCAAGGAAGTGTTATCCGACCATTACTTTTCGCAGTACTTTTCAGAGTACAGCAGTGCGGTCTGTGTACATCACAGGACGATTGCTGTGACGGCTGAAAAATAACAGTTTCACTTTCTGCCGCCAGGTGCAAATATGGCGCCGTAAGGAGTGAGAATGTGGTGTGGGTGCAGGAAAGGAGGAGGAACGATCAAACACATGATAACGGTGGTTCTGGCAGGTTTATTAGGATAAGGTGACAAGATAAAACATGTTTTCAAGGCGGTCTCCCAACTCAGCGAGATGCAGCATCCGTAACACGGCATGGTCGACAGTTGCTCGCTGCTGTACTCAAAGCGATACGTCGTCGTATGCTACCATTCACGTAAGTTGTAGTTCAGATATAACCCTGATAGGCACGGTCTTTCAGATACATGTCCCCACAACCAGAAGTCACATGGACTTAGGTCAGGAGATCTGGAGGGCTACGCAGCATGAAATTGCTTAGAGGTGATGCGGTCGTTACCGAAGGTTTCTCGAAGCAAATCTTTGACTTGGCAAACGTCATGTGATTCGTCCCATCTTGCATGCAAATAGTGGTATGGATACGCTACGTTGTTGCAAAGCTAGAATCACGTATTGCACAAGGAGGTCTTTACAGCGTGCAGATATTGTACACCTAACACGCCCGCAATGTGTCATATGCTCGAAGAAAAACGGACCGAGAATTAAAGAGCTTGTCAAACCAAACTACACAGCCACATAAGCTGAGTGCAGTGGGTGTTCCTGCAAAACGAGTGGCCGGGTAAGACCCTATATGCCAGAGTTCTGTGCATTCAGGGCACCGTGCACAGTAAAATATGCCTCATTCGTCACGTGTCATCCATTTCCATGTGCGCCAAAAATTGATTGGCAAAGACGTATGTTGGTCACTTTCAATATCTGCTCTAGTCAAGTTAGTACTGTATTTCCATCGTCTGCTGAGCTGCTCCCCCCCTCCCCCTCCCCCCACCGCTCCACCAGGTTGGGAATCTGATATTCTGTAAATAAATGTGTTATTCCTGCGATATTATGAATACAAGGAAACACCGTCTTTGCAAGAACTTCACAGTTTCCGTAGCAATGGAATTCACGCTGGCAAAGGATTTCTGAGGATAAAAACCGCTCAATCTACTCAATTTTATTTTAAATGGTGCCAAAATGAGCGAATCATTACTCGTGGACAAAAGAACATACCTACAAAAGGAGCATCAGAATTAAAGCGGCTACTAGTTTATTTACATGACCTGTGGATTTATACACATCACACTGTGTATAAATGTCGCCAAGTGACAGTGTGCGTAGGAAGGATCCGATTATCAATTCAAAAAGAAGAAAAATACAGAGAGACAAGGAATGTCGAAGTTTTGGAATTAATTTGTTCCGGTAACACAATACTGCAAGAAAACGGCACCATTCGTACTTCCGCCGTACCATCTAGACCTAAATCCAGTAGAAGCCGTTGCGGAGAGTATCATCCGCATATTAACACGTCGTGCATCTCGCTCCCTAACCCGCTGTCGTATCTGGTACTAGCGAGTAAACGCCGTGTGTCGGCTGGCCTGGTGGGAAGCTCTCGACGAATACTACCTCAGCGACTTTGTGGGTCTGTTTCGCTGCATTTACATTCAAGTAGCGTGTTTGTACTAGTCGCAAACTAATGTAGGCTCTGAACTGTCAAAACAAACTGTAGTACAACATTTCCGGTGTTGAGATGACTGTATGGACGCGTTCCGAAAGCCAATGAACCCATACTCTATATAAAGATGGATGTACGTTTTTATACATGTATGCAGCATGTGTGATAAAAAAAAAAAGTAACGGGGAATTTTTAATTTCGCGGACTTTATACATTCGATTTTCAAAGCTTTTTTTACCTTGTTGGTATTCATGTTCCTGACGCATCTTTGCATTTTCTGCTGTTTTGAGTATTTAGTTTATGGTTCGCAGTCGATAAGGTTATACGTGGTCAGTGGATTTTTACTTTCGAAAAAGATTGATCAAAGAATTTGCATTAAATTTTGCTTGAAAAATGGAATAAAGTGGAGCACCGCATTCGGTGTTGACTGGCGTTTGGCGAATCTACTACAAGTAAGACAAGAGTTTACGAGTAGTATAAACGTTTCACAGAGGGTCGAGAAAACGCAGACCGCCCTGGTCGCTCTAGCACGTCTATTACTGACAACAGAGTGGAAGAAGTAAAGAAAATGGTCTGAAAAATCGCCTAATTCCCATCAGAGAGATTTCTGATGGTGTTGACGTATCCTTTGGGTCAAGTCAAGCAAAGTAAACGGCGCAGCAAAGTTTTTTTTAAAATTGTTGATTTTCGACCAAAAACGACGTCGCACAGAAATCGCTCGGGAATTGCTGAATGGAGTCGACCGCAATCCAAAACTTCTAAACGAGGTTTCACCAGATGACGAAACATGGATATACGGTATGACGTCGAAACCAAGGGCCAGTCGTCCCAATGGAAACTGCCTGAAGAGCCAAGACAAAAAAAAACTCGACAAGTTCGATCACATGTGAAGGTGTTTTCTTTGATTATAATGGGGTGGTGCATCGTAAGTTTCTGTCTTATCGTCGAACGGTCAATATGGAATACTAGCTGGAAATTATGCGCCGTTTGCGTGAAGCAATCTGAAGAAAACGACCAGAATTGTGGCAAAAACAATGGTGGAAATTGCATCGCCATAACGTTGAAGGAGCAGAAGACAATCACGAAAAGTGAGTCCTAGAAGTGCTTCAGAGATTGGGAAAAGCGCAGGCACAAGTGTGTTACATTTGAGACTGATTACCTTGAAGGGGACGAAATTGAAATTGATGCATAAATTAAGATTGTTTGAGAAAATAAAAATTTCCGTTACACATCTCGTACGTATGTGCTTGTGTATGTTCCCCATCTCCTCCTAAACCACTGGACCGATTTCAACCAAACATGGTCCATGTATGACTGTGGGTAAGAACCATCTACCTAATCAAAGGGGCGGAGGTCAAAAAGCAGTGTAGCCCAAGACGCGCCAACAGCCGTATCTCATTGATCCAATATTTGAGAATGCGAGCATTTAGTGACTTGCAACAAACTTAACGCACAATTTCAAACCTGCAGCGTCGTGTAGGATGCTTTAATTTGTTACTTCTTTACTACTACTTCTTCTATTCGCGACACATTTCGCACACCTTATAAACATACGTCTGAATCTATTTGTAAAATTATATCACTGTATAGCACATAGCTCAGGAAATACGACGTCAAACACTGAGCTCCGCGAGAACCAGACTGCAGGGCGATATTAGCCGGGGCTACAGGTGGAATACGTGTACAAATACGTGCGAAATATCTTGAATATGTATGAAATATGCTTGACATGTGTGTAAGAGGGCAAAAGAATAGATAGAAAGCTCATCCTAAATCCCTGACACGGTTTCAACCAAATTTGGTACACAGAATAATTACGATCTGGAAAGAAACACTGTGGGTGTGAGAACTACTACCCTCCTATTGGGATGGGGTGATAATGTGGGTAAAGAAGGGGATGAGAGGAGGAAACACGAAATGGACAGAGAGCGAGGAAGGGTGGGGGGGGGGGGGGGGGAGAGAGAGAGAGAGAGATGGCTCTGGCTTTGAGCACTATGGGACTTAACATCTATGGTCATCAGTCCCCTAGGAGACTTAGAACTACTTAAACCTAACTAACCTAAGGACATCACACATCACCCAGTCATCACGAGGCAGAGAAAATCCCTGACCCCGCCGGGAATCGAACCCGGGAACCCGGGCGCGGGAAGCGAGAACGCTACCGCACGACCACGAGCTGCGGACAGAGAGAGAGAGAGAGAGAGAGAGAGAGAGAGAGAGAGAGAGAGAGAGAGAGAGTGGGGGGGAGGGGGGGAGGAAGGGGAGGGGAGCGAGGGGGAGTAGATGGAGACAGAAGAGTTGGAGACGGTGGAGATGGACAGAGAGGATGGGTGAAAGTGGAAAGAAAGGGTGGGTGGAGGTGGACAGAGGGGGGGAAGGAGCAGACAGAAGAAGGAAGACGCGCAGGTGGAAAGAGGGACAGGGGGAAGAACAGACGGACACAGGGGGAAAGTGGAGATAGACAGGCAGAGCAGCGGTAGGAAGAGATACACAGAGAGGCAGTGGACAGAGAGAGGAAATTCATACCCGGGCAACGCCGGGTGCTCAGATAGACAGAAAAAGTACGACGTGACAGTGCTCCACTTTTAACAGTACTGGAGTGTACGCTGTTACTACTTCAAAAAAAAATTTAAAAAAAAGGAATCCGACCGCTAATACGACGTCTCTAAGTATACAGACTAGAGTGGGGCAGCTTCCGTACGAGTTTTACCCAAATGGTTTGGGGCACCTTGCGGATCTCACATTCAATTCGTACTTTCTCAACGTAGTGTTCCAAGTTAGCTAT
Organism: Schistocerca serialis cubense; assembly: GCF_023864345.2. Classification (NCBI taxonomy): domain Eukaryota; kingdom Metazoa; phylum Arthropoda; class Insecta; order Orthoptera; family Acrididae; genus Schistocerca; species Schistocerca serialis. Next base: position 32,437,940 of record NW_026047583.1, on the reverse strand, counting down.
AAGGGTAGCTACAAATGCAAGCAGCGACGGCTGGGCGGCTGGGCGGCGGGCCAGCGCAGCGTGCGTCACGGCCCGGCTGCAAGGTCGCGGGCGGCGCGGCGCGGCGCGGCGGGTCGCCGCAGAAGCGTGGGCGGCCGGCCGGCCGGCGGCTCGATACACGGCACGGCCATCGCCTCCGCTCGGCTAATCCGGCCAGGGCTGGCGCCGGGCCAGCAGTCCAGAGTAACCACTACCAGGTCCAATCAGAGAGCGGGGTAAGACTGCCTGCGTGGCGTACACGTGGGTCATCACAGGATGCGAACCCTACTATGCAACAACACTCCTAAGGTGAGAGCGTGTGGGTCTTCACGGTCATCCGGCTGTCGGACCTTACATTCGGCTGCCATGGTGTTATTTCGGAGGAGGAAGCTGTGTGTCTCTGCTTTTATCTCCTTTCAATTGCTGAACAGAGCAACACACTAAGAAACAAGGCTGAAAGATGAGTGTTTTGGGTCCAGTCGTCGACGAGGTCATGAGCTAATGAGTACAAGTCCTCTGCCACACACCGTAAGGTGGCTTATCAGGTACATATGTAGAAATGGGGAAGGAATGCCTATGACATTTGCAAGAAAAAACCTCGGACTTTGCCCTGGATGGAACACAGAGAAAACGGAAAAACTGCATCTCAAACACTATCCGGGAATTTGAGAAAAAAAAAGAAAAAAAAGCCTACCGAATGCGGTACGACCGTGTCAGCCACCGCCACACCATCCCCAATTAGTACCAGAACCCTTAGCAGTCATCAGCACGACAAAACTACATTTAAAAAACTTCCTGGCAGATTAAAACTGTGTGCCGGACCGAGACTCGAACTCGGGACCTTTGCCTTTCGCGGGCAAGTGCTCTACCAACTGAGCTACCCAAGCACGACTCACGCCCCGTCCTCACAGCTTCACTTCTGCCAGTACGTCGTCTCCTACCTTCCAAACTTTACAGCAGCTCTCCTGCGAACCTTGCAGAACTAGCACTCCTGAAAGAAAGGATATTTCGGAGACATGGCTTAGCCACAGCCTAGGGGATGTTTCCAGAATGAGATTTTCACTCTGCAGCGGAGTGTGCGCTGATATGAAACTCTCGGTCCGGCATACAGTTTTAATCTGCCAGGAAATTTCATATCAGCGCACACTCCGCAGCAGAGTGAAAATCTCATTCTGGATACATTTAAGAATGTTGAACAACCACCACCGCTGATATTTTTTGTGTTTTTACTAAGGCATGACCGGTTTCATGATCGTTCGGTGGCGAACTGGCAGAAATATGCCAGTGTGATGACTGAAAACGCTTACTCGGCCAATAAAACACTGAAATGTATATGAAGGAATACGACAAATACAATGTTTCATTTCACTGACTGGCCTTGGCTTAAGTACAGCAAGCAGTACGTGTTGTGTATAGAACGATATGAAGCGCTATCACGCACATTTTAGCCTCTGGCATTACTACTTAGCCCAGGACAGGTTCAGATTTCTCACATAACCTTAAACCCTGGTTTTGACTGAGGTGCTTTCGTTCTTCTGTACTTTACTTTTTTCTTTTCACAACCTTATGAACAAAATAAACGTACACCTATTTGTTTTCCATAGGCTATTAAAAAGGTAGACTGATACGGGAGTTTTCCTGCATATTTGCTCCACAGACGGTCGCAAATTCTACACATCGATTATGAATTAGAAAGCAATTCATATTAATGCATGTTTCAGCTACTCACCACTGTCACTCCTAATCTCGTCTCCTTTAGCCAAAATCGTACGTACCTGTAACAAAAAGGAGAAACGAAATAGAATGTAAGTAGTCCACTTGTCTACGATGATTGTCCAGTCACTGTGCAAGGAATTTTGGTGGCTACCCAATCGCCGCACACCACAGATCGTTGAGAAGCGAAGCACTACAAATGAAAGAACAAAACTTCGCACTGACACGCAAAAGAAAAAAAGGATAGAATTACTACCTATTTAACTACAGTTATCCCAAACTAAATTAATTTACTAACAATGATTTTCGTGAATGTATTGCGAAAAATGATCGAACAGTCCAATGGGCGCCTCATTTCCTCTAGTTCCTTAACTTCATTGGTAGCTACATTCCAAATCAGTTGAGTTATCACGAAATTTACTTCACAGAATGATCTGGAGAGAGGACTAAGCTGGTCACAAATTTCTAATTGTTCACCAAATGTAAGCGCATTCTTTTAAAGCATATGTAACAGGATAGAACTTCGAATCAGTGACGATACAGCAAACATCTGCTCACTACAGGACTGTGACAGGGACAAAATACATTATCAGCTAAAGCTCAGTAGCGCAGAGATTGCGTATAAACGTTTCATTTCTGGCGACAAACAATCGAACTTCAATGGCCAAACTACATGGATGTTATATATAAAAAAAAAAGGACATTAGCAGAGAGAAGTAGATTGGACGATACTCATAGATACCACATCAGCCAACTGATTATACATACCGCTGATAAACTAGTTACATAAAGATAAAATCCCATTTACTAAAGCTTACAATGTAAGCATAGAAGACTTATCAAACTGAAATAACCAATTGAAAGACAGTCGAGTGCTGTACGAACATCACAATAACGGTACCTAGAGTCGTCGCCAGAACAAATGTCGCATCACACACAACGCAATGCAGCTGTAAGACAAACAGGCATACTACCTTAGCTACGGTGGTTAACTCCTGTAACCAGAAAACGGAGAAGTTTGATGGCAGTCTTATGTGACAACGAAATTACCCCATTCTATGTTTGCCTTTTCCCAATGGAATTCTTAAGTATTGTATTGCGCCTTACGAAATGATATTTATTAGCCCAGAAAACTGCTGTCACAACTATATGCACACTCAGCTTCTGAACTTCAGGTATGATGCTAATAAAGCGTCATGGAACTACAGGACAGAAGCAAATTTATTCAACTTTGAATATATTCACATGTAATCCTAGGAAGTTCTGGTCTTACGTTAAATCAGTAAGTGGCTCGAAACAGCATATCCAGACACTACGGGATGATGATGGCATTGAAACAGAGGATGACACGCGTAAAGCTGAAATACTAAACACCTTTTTCCAAAGCTGTTTCACAGAGGAAGACCGCACTGCAGTTCCTTCTCTAAATCCTCGCACAAACGAAAAAAATGGCTGACATCGAAATAAGTGTCCAAGGAATAGAAAAGCAACTGGAATCACTCAATAGAGGAAAGTCCACTCGACCTGACGGGATACCAATTCGATTCTACACAGAGTACGCGAAAGAACTTGCCCCCCATCTAACAGCCGTGTACCGCAAGTCTCTAGAGGAACGGAGGGTTCCAAATGATTGGAAAAGAGCACAGATAGTCCCAGTCTTCAAGAAGGGTCGTCGAGCAGATGCGCAAAACTATAGACCTATATCTCTTACGTCGATCTCTTGTACAATTTTAGAACATGTTTTTTGCTCGCGTATCATGTCATTTCTGGAAACCCAGAATCTACTATGTAGGAATCAACATGGATTCCGGAAACAGCGATCGTGTGAGACCCAACTCGCCTTATTTGTTCATGAGACCCAGAAAATATTAGATACAGGCTCCCAGGTAGATGCTAGTTTTCTTGACTTCCGGAAGGCGTTCGATACAGTTCCGCACTGTCGCCTGATAAACAAAGTAAGAGCCTACGGAATATCAGACCAGCTGTGTGGCTGGATTGAAGAGTTTTTAGCAAACAGAACACAGCATGTTGTTATCAATGGAGAGACGTCTACAGACGTTAAAGTAATCTCTGGCGTGCCAAAGGGGAGTGTTATGGGACCATTGCTTTTCACAATATATATAAATGACTTAGTAGATAGTGTCGGAAGTTCCATGCGGCTTTTCGCGGATGATGCTGTAGTATACAGAGAAGTTGCTGCATTAGAAAATTGTAGCGAAATACAGGAAGATCTGCAGCGGATAGGCACTTGGTGCAGGGAGTGGCAACTGACCCTTAACATAGACAAATGTAATGTATTGCGAATACATAGAAAGAAGGATCCTTTATTGTATGATTATATGATAGCGGAACAAACACTGGTAGCAGTTACTTCTGTAAAATATCTGGGAGTATGCGTACGGAACGATTTGAAGTGGAATGAACATATAAAACTAATTGTTGGTAAGGCGGGTACCAGGTTGAGATTCATTGGGAGAGTGCTTAGAAAATGTAGTCCATCAACAAAGGAGGTGGCTTACAAAACACTCGTTCGACCTATACTTGAGTATTGCTCATCAGTGTGGGATCCGTACCAGGTCGGGTTGACGGAGGAGATAGAGAAGATCCAAAGAAGAGCGGTGCGTTTCGTCACTGGGTTATTTGGTAACCGTGATAGCGTTACGGAGATGTTTAATAAACTCAAATGGCAGACTCTGCAAGAGAGGCGCTCTGCATCGCGGTGTAGCTTCCTCGCCAGGTTTCGAGAGGGTGCGTTTCTGGATGAGGTATCGAATATATTGCTTCCCCCTACTTATACTTCCCGAGGAGATCACGAATGTAAAATTAGAGAGATTAGAGCGCGCACGGAGGCTTTCAGACAGTCGTTCTTCCCGCGAACCATACGCGACTGGAACAGGAAAGGGAGGTAATGAAAAACAGTGGCACGTAAAGTGCCCTCCGCCACACACCGTTGGGTGGCTTGCGGAGTATCAATGTAGATGTAGATGTAGATGTAATCGGTGTTGTCTCATACGCATCTAGAGGTTATATTGTTACAGAATGCTTAAGTAGTACATTATCTAAATAAAGGTAGTACAAAAATTAAATACAAATTTTTCCATACCGTCTGCATTACATTACAATCAAACACATTACTGTAAATATTTTTATACTTGATTATAGTTTGTCACTGAGTGCAGTTCAGCATTAAAATTCCCAGATCATTTATTAATCACACCTGAAAATACTGTACTGTTAATATGTCTTACTTGGAATCAATTTTGTAACTACACTTTTTAATTCACTCATTGACACTCGGTTAAGAAGGACATGCATTACTTATTCAGTGGAGCCCCACTGACTGAAAAAATATTTTCATTTGGACATCATTTCCTCGATCACATATAATGTGGCGATATGCGCATGTGTGATGGAGGGGGTAGGTTGAAGAGGCTGAACACACAAACAAGGCACGAGCTGTGCACACGCTGGAAACGGTCCACTGAGTTGCAATCTTGTCTCCTTACAATGAGCTGAACTGATCCCCCACCCCCTCCCCACAAGTTGAAACCAAGCAATCGCAGACAAATTAGAATCCTCGGTCCAAAGCTGTAGTTTAATTCCTCTGTCACAACTGAAAGGCAAAGCAGGCTCCGTTTGACTGATAAAAACATGGAACTGCCCGTATGTAAAGGATCCGTCAGAGTAAGCAACGAGCACATCGATGTGTTACTGTTTACATGAGATGCTACACAAAACGCTGTATGTCTAACAGTATCTGGACAGGCGACAAACGACAGGTGGCATGTGTAAGAGTTCGGAATGATACCGCCATGAAGAAGTTCAATGGAAAGATATATAGTTGCGAAGAAATCATCCAATGAATTACCATCCCAAACCAAAGGTTTTGTTGGCTGCTCTTCGACAACACAGAGCTGCTTTAAGTATTCGCATGGTAGAGGTGATGGCTGATTTTGGTCACCTGTTCAATAGCCTCAAACGATCCATTTGTAATTACAAACGCAGCAGTTTCACAACAACAGGCCTATTAATTTCCTCGACATGCACTAAGGGTGCACTAATTTATACTGAGTACATCAGACAGTTTTTCAGAGACAGACATGTAGTGTTTAATAATGGACAACAACCTTGGTGACCCTCAGGTGTCCAACAGGAACTCGCTACTCACTTTTTCTCCAAAACATCCCCCCACTGTTTCTGAAACATGTGGCAAAATGTGGTTCCAACATGAAAAATCTACTCAAGGATGGCTCTCCTAAACAGCTGCCACTCTATGAAGGAAACTGCAGAAATTACTATTTTACACCAGCAGATTTTTTTTCTGTGCAAGCCATTTAAAGAAATCTTGCATGCACTGGAACCAGGGAATTCGGATCATCTCCAAACATATGTGACAGAAATACTCCTGGTATTGCATAATTCACTTTTACTTAGAAGGGGAACAGTGCAACTAATGTCCTCCAGTGACATGTAACACCAAACACTGCCGGTAACATAATAGATAAGCTGATATCTTGTGGAAAACATTAACTAGTTTTATGCTATCTCTGAATATTAATTGACAATTCTCTGAATAACACTTTTAACACTTTTTATGAGAAAACTACGTCAAGTAATATATGGTAGAAGATGACATTTAAGAGATCTGGTGCAGTTTCAAAAGAAAATCAAAATAAATATACTCAACCCAAAATTAAAAAAATAAACATTTTATATTTATTCAGAAACAATCTCATGAACTCAGTATTTGCCACTCTGATGTTTTTTTCAAATTGTTAAGTTTTCCTAATTTATTTTTATTTTCAGAAAAGATTTTACTATAACGTTCAGGGAGAATGATTTCATGTACACTGTTCAAAACTGATAAAACATTCTGAACATATCTAGTTTATGAAAGTTTAGCTTTTGAAATATTATACAATTAATTTATTTTTAATTCAGCCAATTTACTAAATCCTTCTGCACAACCTTTACTGTAACTATTAAGTTCACATTTAATATTATAATCCAAGATTGGTTTTTTTTCCATTCATTTACACAAAAAAAAGTTAGATTTTATTTTTAAACTCATTCACAGCTGAAGTTTTTTTTTCTTTTTTGTACGGAAACTGAATTTCATCAATACATGCTTTAAGAAACAATATAAATTTGTTCTGTATAAATGAAACGGTTGTTGTTGTTGTGGTCTTCAGTCCTGAGACTAGTTTGATGCAGCTCTCCATGCTAATCTATCCTGTGCAAGCTCCTTCATCTCCCAGTACCTACTGCAGCCTACATCCTTCTGAATCTGCTTAGTGTATTCATCTCTTGCTCTCCCTCTACGATTTTTACCCTCCACACTGCCCTCCAATGCTAAATTTGTGATCCCTTGATGCCTCAGGACATGTCCTACCAACCGATCCCTTCTTCTAGTCAAGTTGTACCACAAACTTCTCTTCTCCCCAATCCTATTCAATACCTCCTCATTAGTTATGTGATCTACCCACCTAATCTCCAACATTCTTCTGTAGCACCACATTTCGAAAGCTTCTATTCTCTTTGTGTCCAAACTATTTATCGTCCATGTTTCACTTCCATACATGGCTACACTCCATACAAATACTTTCAGAAACGACTTCCTGACACTTAAACCTATACTCGATGTTAAGAAATTTCTCTTCTTCAGAAACGCTTTCCTTGCCATTGCCAGTCTACATTTTACATCGTCTCTACTTCGACCATCATCAGTTATTTTGCTCCCCAAATAACAAAACTCCTTTACTACTTTAAGTGTCTCATTTCCTAATCTAATTCCCTCAGCATCACCCGACTTAATTCGACTACATTCCATTATCCTAGTTTTGCTTTCGTTGATCTTCATCTTATATCCTCCTTTCAAGACGCTGTCCATTCCGTTCAACTGCTCTTCCAGGATCTTTGCTGTCTCTGACAGAATTACAATGTCATCGGCGAACCTCAAAGTTTTTATTTCTTCTCCCTGGATTTTAATACCTACTCCGAATTTTTCTTTTGTTTCCTTTACTGCTTGCTCAATATACAGATTGAATAACATCGGGGATAGGCTACAACCCTGTCTCACTCCCTTCCCAACCACTGCTTCCCTTTCATGCCCCTCAACTGTTATAACTGCCATTTGCTTTCTGTACAAATTGTAAATAGCCTTTCGCTCCCTGTACCCCTGCCACCTTTAGAATTTGAAAGAGAGTATTCCAGTCAACATTGTGAAAAGCTTTCTCTGAGTCTACAAATGCTAGAAACGTAGGTTTGCCTTTCCTTAATCTTTCTTCTAAGGTAAGTCGTAAGGTCAGTACTGCCTCACGTGTTCCAACATTTCTACGGAATCCAAACTGATCTTCCCCGAGGTCGGCTTCTACCTGTTTTTCCATTCGTCTCTAAATAATTCGCGTTAGTATTTCTCAGCGGTGGCTTATTAAACTGATAGTTCGGTAATTTTCGCATCTGTCAACACCTGCTTTCTTTGGGATTGGAATTATTATATTCTTCTTGAAGTCTGAGGGTATTTCGCCCGTCTCGTACATCTTGCTCACCAGATGGTAGAGTTTTGTCAGGACTGGCTCTCCCAAGGCCGTCAGTAGTTCTAATGGAATGTTCTCTACTCACGGGGCCTTGTTTCGACTCAGGTCTTTCAGTGCTCTGTCAAACTCTTCACGCAGTATCGCATCTCCCATTTCATCTTCATCTACATCCTCTTCCATTTCCATAATATTGTCCTCAAGTACATCGCCCTTGTATAGACCCTCTAAATACTCCTTCCACCTTTCTGCTTTCCCCTCTTTGCTTAGAACTGGGATTCCATCTGAGCTCTTGATATTCATACAAGTGGCTCTCTTTTCTCGAAAGGTCTCTTTAATTTTCCTGTAGGCTGTATCTATCTTACCGCTAGTGAGATAAGCCTCTACACCCTTACATTTGTCCTCTAGCCATGCTTGCTTAGCCATTTTGCACTTCCCGTCGATCTCATTTTTGAGACGTTTGTATACCTTTTCGCCTGCTTCATTTACTGCATTTTTATATTTTCTCCTTTCATCAATTAAATTCAATATCTCTTCTGTTACCCAAGGATTTCTACTAGCCCTCGTCTTTTTACCTACTTGATACTCTGCTGCCTTCACTACTTCATCCCTCAGGGCTACCCATTCGTCTTCTACTGTATTTCTTTCCCCAATTCCTGTCAATTGTTCCCTTATGCTCTCCCTGAAACTCTGTACAACTTCTGGTGTAGTCAGTTTATCCAGGTCCCATCTCCTTAAATTCCCACCTTTTTGCAGTTTCTTCAGTTTTACTCTACAGTTCATAACCAATAGATTGTGGTCAGAAACCACAACTGCCCCTGGAAATGTCCTACAATTTAAAACCTGGTTCCTAAATCTCTGTCTTACCATTATATAATCTATTTGATACCTTTTAGTATCTCCAGGATTCTTCCATGTATACAACCTTCTTTTATGATTCTTGAACCAAGTGTTAGCTATGATTAAGTTATGCTCTGTGCAAAATTCTAACAGACGGCTTCCTCTTTCATTTCTTAGCCCCAATCCATATTCACCTACTATGTTTCCTTCTCTCCCTTTTCTTACTGTCGAATTCCAGTGACCCATGACTATTAAATTTTCGTCTCCCTTCACTACCTGAATAATTTATTTTATCTCATCATACATTTCTTCAATTTCTTCGTCATCTGCAGAGCTAGTGCGCATATAAACTTGTACTACTGTAGTGGGCATGGGCTTCGTGTCTATCTTGGCCACTATAATACGTTCACTACGCTGTTTGTAGTAGCTTACCCGTACTCCTATATTTTAATTCATTATTAAACCTACTCCTGCATTACCCCTATTTGATTTTGTATTGATAACCCTGTATTCTCCTGACCAGAAGTGTTGTTCCTCCTGCCACCGAACTTCACTAATTCTCACTATATCTAACTTTAACCTATCCATTTCCCTTTTTAAATTTTCTAACCTACCTGCCTGATTAAGGGATCTGACATTCCACACTCCGATCCGTAGAATGCCAGTTTTCTTTCTCCTGATAACAACGTCCTCTTGAGTAGTCCCCGCCCGGAGATCCGAATGGGGGACTATTTTACCTCCGGAATATTTTACCCAAGAGGACGCAATCATCATTTAACCATATAGTAAAGCTGCATGCCCTCAGGAAAAATTACGGCTGCAGTTTCCCCTTGCTTTCAGCCGTTCGCAGTACCATAACAGTAAGGCCGTTTTGGTTAATGTTACAAGGACAGATCAGTCAATCATCCAGACTCTTGCCCCTGCAACTACTGAAAAGGCTGCTGCCCCTCTTCAGGAACCACACGTTTGTCTGGCCTCTCAACAGATACCCCTCCGTTGTGGTTGCACCTACGGTACGGCTATCTGTATCGTTGAGGCACGCAAGCCTCCCCACCAACGGCAAGGTCCATGGTTCAAACGAAACTAAAGACTTAGAAGTAAACAATTTTAAAAGAATTAAATATCTCCAATATAAATAAAAGGAAAAAACTTAGAAGTACATTTCACCTGTAAATATTTAAAACATAAAGAATCTTACTTTTTTCCACACAAAAGGAAAAAACTCAAATTTCAACCATAAAGATTTCAAAAAGTCTAATATTTTATATGTAAACAAAGTGAAAAAATGAACACATCAACAGATAATCTTAAATTACAAAACTTAAATAATTTTTGTGAAACAGATAAACTGAAAGGTTATTCATACTTAAATTTGAATAAACTCAGAACATTTATTAATAATTACACCAACAATGATTTAAGGTTTAAAACTAGAACAGAGCTCCAAGAAATCAGTAAAATGAAAAATTTAATAAATTATTCTAAACTTAATAAACAATAATTAATCAAAGGTACTGAAAAATTAGAGAGCAATAACAATGAAGAGAAATAAAGTTTAAAAATCATCAAGTAATTTGTAAATAGAGAAATGTGAAGAATTATTCTAAACTTAATAAACAAGAATTAATCGAACTGATCAAAAAACCAGGAGGTCAATATTAAGGATTAACTGAAAATCCAAGGACAGTATTAATAATAACAATAGTGGTCGAAATACTTAATCACTCCAGAACTTCTAGTGGGTAAATATCAAGAATTTAAAAAAAAAAAACACCTGTCAGAAAAATTATCCGGTTATATGTTTTTAGATCTTTATGACAACGAATTGAAAACAAATCACTTTGGCTTTTCAATCCAGAACTTACGAAATTTATAATACCAATACTAATGTAAAGGCACAAGTATTTAAGAGCATCTAAATACAAAGAAGATGATTAAAGTTAATATGAAGCTTTTTGTAATTTCGAAAAACAGGACAAAACACAATAATTTAATTTTGAAACAAGCAATGAAATTTCATTAAAAACAATGGACTTAGAAGATTATTATCAAAGATCAACAAATAAACTATTAACAGAAATGGAACAAATGCAAATGGAAAAATCTGGTTGGTCTTTTTTATAGATAATTTAGAATTAAATGTCAATCAAAGTAACCCAATTTTTGCTTCTTCGCAAATGATTTACCAGAAGTTATTAAAAACAAAAGGCTGTAATTCATATTAAAAACAACGATCAAAAGTGTTTTCATTATTTAATAAAGTCAGCTTTACAGACAGCAGATCACAACATGGAAAAAGTTAGTAAATATAAAACAACTGGTCTACAAATCGACGAGATTTTTGAAAAAGAAAACAATTTTCCCATTAACATATTCCAAAATGCGAAATAAATATTGCCATTATGTTTAAGCTCAAGATGAAAAAAAATATTATGTACCCACATTACCACACAAAAAATAAAGAAGAAAAACATGTTAACCATCTCTTACTCTTAACATGAAAATAATTCACATTACTCCTGGAGAAAAGATTGATATAGAGTAATCAGTTCTCAAAAAAATAAAAAAATTGTACTTGCAAAGGAACTTTAAGATTTTTAATTCACAAGAAAAATTAGAGTCAAGAAAAAACGACTGTAATGAATATAATAAAGCATGAATAAATATGCCTAAAATAGACGAAAAAATTAAATTTAAGAATTGTCATAATTAGTTATGGCTGCATTTTGTAATTTGTCAATTTCAAATGTCTTTTATAAGATGTGAACAGTTGTTAACCAACCCCCGAAAAAGCTTATATTGTCATGTAGGAGAAGGTATAATTAGATGAATGACGAACACTAACTTCACTTAACAAAGGTTTATTCAGCACTTGCACATAGAAGAGCACAGAGTGACCTGCCTCCGGCCAGAACACATACGATATATGTAGTTACAGAACATTCCAGTACAATGATTCTTGACATTTTTGGATACTACAAGAATGTACTCGAACCGAATACAGAAATTAAAATTTTACAGGCCAGGTGAGTTTTGAACTCACGACCCTCCATGCAATGGTCTAGTATCATAACCTCTACACTACGGTGACTGTGCTACTCAGCTTCTTCTGCGACAGTATTAATTAATATCAAAACATAACATTTTCATTAAGGTTTAATATCTAATATTCTAACACTGACTGTAACGTATACTGGTAAAGAAGCAGTGGAAAAATTCGCTGACATATTAGTACAAGAAACTAGAGAAATTAAAAAAGTATATGAACGAAATTACCAAATGATACCGACTAAAGAAGACTGAATAAATTATAAAAATTCAAAAATTTGTTTCATTTGTGAAGAAAAATCTACTGAAAGGGGAAAGAAGTAAAATATCATTGTTGTTTAACTGGAAAATACTAACGAAACACTCTAGAATCTTGTAATTTTAATTGCTGTCATCCCTGTTTTATTTCAGTTTATATTCATTATTTAACCAATTAAGACGTTTATTTGTTTATCAAAGAACTGGCGGCCTAAATATTTGCTGTCCAGAGGGCGTTGGCAGTGTGTTACTTGCAGTGCATCTCTGGCCTCTCTCATGATTGGCGTGCTTGATTCAGTCCCTACTAACGATCTTCTCCCTACATCTTTGCTGACAGGTGTGCTGGCGACAGCTTGTGCCAGTACAGTAACCACCTGTATGTTCCCACTTTTGAATTCGATGTTTTTGGTATATGATGTTAACTCCAAACTCTACTGCTTGTGTCAAATCTGTCATGAAGGAAGTGAAGGTCTTGTATGTAAGCACAAATTGTAAACAACTGTTACATTGTCATCTGTATAAGAGACACTTTTTAGCATTTACCACTGATCTTTGGTCATTTATTGACATAATCAAATGCATTTCGAAAAACTGTTTGTGAGTGAAGAGTATTGGAGTATACATCTTGGTCTGTCACCAGTGCATGATATGTAAAAAAAGAGCTCCAGCACTGTCACATTCTGAGGGAACGAAAGGGGGGGGGGGTGCTTTAGAAAGTGAGACTTCTTGAAATGTCATTTTAATGGTGTTCTGAGCATTTTAAAAATGGTGAATATAACATTTGTACTGTTAAAAAATAAAATCCCCATGTGCACTCACAATATTTTATTACATGTTTTATTAATTATTGTTTCTCAACTTACAATTTGTTACAAAAACTCTTCACTTTGTCCTGTATATTCTATACAAAGAATAAAGGCTTTGAGGGCAAATAAGAATCCCCATCTGTCCTTGTACAAACCATGAATTGGCAAGAGCATTTCTTCTGTTTTGCCACATAGCCCTACATTCCTCCCACAGTACAGCCAGGGCAGTAAACATTATGGGGTTGCATATCTCTGCATTCAAGGAATTCTTTCCTTCTGAAGAAGAGTGCTGGGGCCTTATGACCGCCAGTGGGAGGAAGCTTCATCCACTTTGTACGCAAGTCATCCACTATGGTTGCTCTCCCCATGTTTGCCACTCAGCCTCATCAATGGCTACCTGGCCAGTAATCCACTGATTGGAGTCCCCATAACCAAACATACACCACATTGGGCAGTGTTCCCTGCACAATCCGCTCTTCTGAAAAATTTGGAGAAGCTGTGGCAGATCAACCTCAACAATGGGGCCCACAGATTTATTAATGAAAAGGTAAAGGGAGCACTAGAAGTGAACTGGAAAACTACAGTTCTAAATCATGTACCAGGTCCAAGTAGGGTCTGTACCAGGTAGAACACTCGATGGAAAGCAGAGGGAGAAAAGGAATAGTGGAAGTATAGTCTTGCAACACAGAAGGATAGTAGTGCTGCAAAGACGGGGGCCCTGTGGAAGCCAAACATAGAAAAAGGTTGTTAACCCCCCTGGGGAGTTCGAAAATTGCTTTGAACCGGTGTGGAATGGTGTTCTAGTGCAGTTCCGGGTTGTCGTGTACACAGACGGTTGTTTGTAATCTGGTAAGTAAACATGGTACGCAATTAACAAATGTTAGTTTCTCAAGAGGAAATTAAAATGTGTTCCTTTCAATATTTTATTCGTTATTTCTCTTCCGCACGTCCTTATAAAGATTTCCACAAAGTTTAACTGTCCTACGATCACTCGTTTCTCATGGAGGCCTTCTCTCAAGTAGCGAAAGTTTAATTTTAGCCACCCTGTATTTGAGAGAGCAAACAAAATGAAACACGTTGGATGAGGGTTGACAAAAATTATATCAAAAGGAGGAGAAACGAACTACAATTTGCACTGCTTGGGGAACATTCATTTAGGAAACCTAAACTTGCTAAACTTCACTAGGCTTGTAAACTTTGAAGCTTTAAGTACCATCAAACGCACGAAAGCCTCGTGACACTTTTTCGAAGCGACGACTACAGCTTCTTCCAATTTATCGTTGAAGGAGAGATGGAAGGGAAACGTGGGCGTCTACAGAGAAAAGTTATGTGGTAGCAGTACCTTCCAGATTGGCTCAACGTCCCAGACGCTGTAACACTGGTTACAGCAGCTAAGAAGAGAGCAAAATACTCCACGGTGATAAGAGGACGGCACATAAGGAAGACCATTTTTAAACATCTGTTCAATGGTAAAAGGATACCGGTAAGACAACTTGACAAAAGAAGAGAGAAACGGAGAACAAGGTCTAGACTAGAGGGTCGTACAACCCGTTGCAATTCGTTTACATAAATATGACGCGACTGCTCCAGCACTGAAGACAACTGCGATAGCGGAGACTATTTACACTGTTTCGCAAACAAGTGGCCGGAGGCAGCTCTCGGGGCAGAGGAGAGAGAGTCGAAAGCCAGCGGCGCCCCACCGCTGCACACCGGCCGGCCAACTACGTAAACATTTTCTATAATTATCTGTTGGAAGCAGAGGCAAATATAACTGCTCCTCTCATCGCATGCTCTCCGTGATGCCCAGCCATTCACACTTCCGCGGCCGGCTTTCGAGATACACAGTGTCCAGCGGGGAAACATAAAACACGGAACGGACTGCTGCAGATTTCAGCACCCGAGTGTGAGCAGCTTACAGCCGTCAAGAGTCCAAACGGACTAACATGGTTTTGTGGATGAAGAAGTACGAACAGATCGTGTAACTGCATCAGATCAACCACCTGATAGTATAAATTACGATAATGTACACGCTACAGCCGTTTAGTGGCATCCAATAAAGCCTATACAGCACACTAATTTAATGGTTTTAACGATGAGTGTCGTCAGCAGACCTTCTACGCAAACTAACACAAACGTTTAATAGAAAAATCTAGGGTTAATAACTGTATCAGCTATATATAATTACCACAAAATTTGCATATTTTTCTTAGTTCAGGCGCAAGAGGAAATGATCTAACTACGGCGATTTCCAAATGGTTTGGAACGCAGTTTGATACGGCGAAGAAACTTGGGACACTAACAAAGAAAGGGGAGAAATATTTGGAAAGCTTTGCAATTTGGCTCTGGAGAAGACTAGAGAAAAGAGAATGTTTGTCACGATAAGAGATAATGAAGCCTTCGAAAGAGTGACTGACATAAAAACTTTTCTGAAGCATACTGAAACGAGGAAATCCAACTGGGTCGAACATGTACTAAAGAAAAACTAGTTCAAAAAGCAACAACTTATCATTAACGGAACAATAGAATGAAACAGAAGAGCGAATGCCCTACTGACTTATTTAAGGAAGGAACATGTTACCGAGACCAGAAGAAAGTATCAAGGAATAGGACATACTGGACGGCAAAGTTCGACCGAAAATTGTCGTTTGACAGTGGTTCATTTGTTATAATGATGTTGTTGTTGATGATGATGATGATGATGTGGATAGTAGTGCAAAGCAAATATATGGCCTAGACATAGGTCTTCGTAGGCAAATGCAATGATGATATTTAAAAAAAAATGGTTCAAATGGCTCTGAGCACTATGGGACTTAACTTCTGAGGTCATCAGTCCCCTAGAACTTAGAACTAATTAAACCTAACTAACCTAAGGACATCACACACATCCATGCCCGAGCCAGGATTCGAAACTGCGACCGTAGCGGTCGCGCGGTTCTTGACTGTAGCGCCTAGAACCGCTCGGCCACTACGGCCGGCGGTGATATTTTCAAGTACTTTTGATATATTACTTTTGATATATATCTAACTTCAGTACTGAATCTCCCAATTCATGTCCAAAAATTGGCCGCTCATGATAAAAGGGCATCGAGGAACAGCGTTTAAGAGAAGTTACGCCTGGAGGAATGATAGGTGCTTCAAGTCCCACGAAAAGCACACTTTTTCCTAATTTTTACATTTTAATCTACATCTATATGGTTAGTCTACAAATCACACTTAAATGCCTGGCAGAGGTTTCAAACTAATTCTCTATTATTCCACTCTCGAACAGCACGCGGAAAAAACAAACACCAGTATCATTCCGTGAGAGCTCTGGTTTCCCTTATTTTATTATTATGATCGTTTCTCCCTATGTAGGCCGACGTCAACAAAATATTTTCACATTCGGAGGAGAAAATTGGTGATTGAAATTTCTTGACAAGATACCGTTGCAACTGAAAAGGTCTTTGTTTTAATGAATTCCACCCCAAACCCTGTATTTTGTGTGACACACTCCTATTTCTCGATAATACACAACGTGCTGCCCTTCTTTGAACTTTCTCGATGTTCTCCGTCAGTCCTATCTGGTAAGGATCCCACACTGCGCAGCGGTACACCCAAGGAGGCGGACAAGCGTAATGCAGGCAGTCTAGTAGATCTGCTGCATCTCCTAAGTGTTCTGCCAATAAACCGCAATCTTTGATTCGCCTTCACTACAGCATTTTCTGTGTGTTCTTTCCAATTTAAGTTGTTCGAAATTGTAGTTCCTGGGTATTTAGTTGAATTTACGGCCTTTGGATTTGATTAATTCAGCGGGTAACCCAAGTTTAACGGAATTTTTTCTAGCAATCATGTGGATGACCTCACACTTTTCATTATTTACGGTCAGCTGCCAATTTTCGCATCATACAGATGCCTTCTCTAAATAGTTTTGCAACTGATTTTCATCTTCTGACGGCTTTTCTTGATGATAAACGACAGCATTATCTGCAAAAAACCTAAGACGGCTGCTCAGATTCTCTCCTAAATCGTTTACAGTAGAGCACCGGAAATTCGAGCTAATTGGGGCTGAGGCTGCCTCGAAACACAAAAAATTCAGATAATACGGAAATATCACTAAATCAATGGATAAATCATTAATAAATGTTTAATGACCACAATAATGATTAAAAAATAAAAAACAATGTAGTACATACCTGTGTTATATTTACATATATGAATACACATTACCATGTTGCAAAAATATAAGTTGCATTTTAATGAAACTATCCACTGTCCTTTGTTTTAAAACAGAACCCTTTTTTTAGCACCAGTGTCGCGCCATCTGCTAAGCAGCACGGTGTCACTTCCAGTAGCTTCCGCCTGCTGCTCGATATAACGCAATGCCGCATCTAGCGCTGAAAAACGCTCGGTGAGAGTGATCACTGGTACAATTTCTCCAGGCATTTCCTCGTCGTCACTGTCTTCAACGGGTTCAAAAAAATGGTTCAAATGGCTCTGAGCACTATGGGACTTAACTTCTGAGGTCATCAGTCCCCTAGAACTTAGAACTACCTAAACCTAACTAACCTAAGGACATCACACACATCCATGCCCGAGGCAGGATTCGAATCTGCGACCGTAGCGGTCGCGCGGTTCCAGACTGTAGCGCCTAGAACCGCTCGGCCACAACGGCCGGCTTAACGGGTTCACTAAACCATTCCAACAATTGCTAGATCGGTCACTTCAAACTGTTTATAGCTGTTCATCCATTATGAAATATCACTAGCATTTGCCTTTTCACATTCAGCAAGCTTTTGTCGTCAGTACTGCCAATGGTAGATCAACATCGTCGGTAGGTATCTGCTTCATTCCGTAAAATCTGGTTTC
This sequence comes from Schistocerca serialis cubense, assembly GCF_023864345.2. Taxonomy (NCBI): domain Eukaryota; kingdom Metazoa; phylum Arthropoda; class Insecta; order Orthoptera; family Acrididae; genus Schistocerca; species Schistocerca serialis. Next base: position 32,419,879 of record NW_026047583.1, on the reverse strand, counting down.
AAGGCTAAATGTCACTGCCCTTATTTTTTAGAAATTCTTCGATGGTTCCTTCACTTTCTGTTTGTAGAAGCGTCACTACTTTGGAAGGCAAAACCTTTTTCCTCAGGTATCTTATTGTCTCTGGACCAAAATCTTCGCCGTCCGTGGTGGCCGAGCGGTTCTAGGCGCTTCATTCCGGAACCGCGCGGCCGCTACGGTCGCAGGTTCGAATCCTGCCTAGGGCATGGATGTGTGTGATGTCCTCACGTTAGTTAGGTTTAATTAGTTCTAAGTTCTAGGGGACTGATGACCTCAGAAGTTAAGTCCCATAGTGCTCAGAACCAACGAAAATCTTCGAATAATCACTTCTTAAAAATATTTTTGTTCATCCAGCCAGATTTTTGGTGGACATGTGTAATAGGCAGTGCAGGAGCAATGATATTTTTATAAAGCTCTAGGCTTAGCAAACTTACCTATTACCAGCAGTTTAAGTTTATGGTCTCCACTTGAATTCGATGCAGCAAGACCTGTTATGGATATTTCGTCGAGGAAGCGGTTGTTTACGATTTTTAAGTATGGTATTATTGCATCAGCATACTCTGAAAGGAACCTAATTGGTAAACAGTCTGGACAGGAGAACTTACTTTTATTAAGTGGTTTATGTTCCTTCACTACTTCGAGGATATCTATTTCTGGGTTACACATGTTGGCAGCTGTTCTTTATTCGATTTCTGGCATATTTACTTCTTCTTCTTTGGTGACGGAATGCTGTGTTTACTAATTCTGCTTTAGCAAGACTGTAATCGACAATATTTCTATTGCTGTCGTGCAGAGAAGGCAATGATTTTGTCTTGCCACTAGTATACCTTACATACGACCAGAATCTCTCTGAATTTCCTGCCAGATTGAGAGACAAAGTTTCTGTCTGGAAATTCTTACAATCATCTCGTATTGAAGTCCGTGTTAGATTCTGAGCTTCTGTAAAAGATCGCCAAACTTGGGGATCTTTCAGTCTTTTTGTTTCTGCAACCGTGTTATGACATGTTTTATGTTCCATCGAGGACCAGCTCCATCGTTTGTTATTTTATTTGGTACAAATGTCTCAACTGCTGTAGATACTATTTATTTGAATTAAAGCCACATTTGGTCTACACTTTTATCGTTGATATGTAAGGAGAGGAAATTGTGTCTCAGGAAGGCATTTTTATCTGTTTTTACACTATTTCAGTTGCGTAACACCGTGCGCGCGCATATATGCACTACTTTATTTTAACACAAAAGCTTGAGATTGTACGTCACAAGCTGCAAACGAAAATGGCGCAGAATCTGAGGGATGATATGTGAAAAGATTTGCAAAAAGTATACTGTTAACCTCTAGTAATATTAGGAAACATCTTACATTGTAGTGAACATCAATGCCATACGCCAGATGATACGCAGACAGACAACTATGGGCACCTCGTTGTTGTCAGATCTAACTATTGGCGTGTAAAAGGTATTAAAGTTAGCCTCATTTTTGAGATCTGTAATACAACTAGTTTCCACGAGTTCGAAATATATTGGAGACCTTACGACTGTAGTTAACTAGTGTATAAACAATAGTTTATAACCTCCTTTGTATTGTCAGAATTAGCCAGCAAGCGAAGTTAGAACGAACGTAACATTTCTACGGAAACATATTTTAAATTTAATATTACATATACCTTTATCAAATCTTTGGTTAGTTTATCATAGAATATCGAAAAGTATATCATTACGTCATGTCAAGAAAAGCAGAACTGCCGCCTGTAACAAAATATCTTAGTACTAAATTACCACGAAAGTTAAAAGCCGAACAGAATCGTTCACGTAATATATTCTTCATGCTATACTGGTGACAGAACAATCGACTACCGATGTAGACATAAAATTTGACCTGATCTTTGCTTCCGACCATGTGACTAATTATGCATGTGTGGTAAAATTCTAGAAAAGCTTAGGTTATTTATTGATAACGAGGTGGTACTTCGCACCCAGCACACGACGTGCGACCAAGTGCAGTGTCACTGGCGGTGCCCGACTCCACCTCTGTCAACGTAACGTTCAAATCAATACTCATTTCAGTGAACAGCTCACTCTAACCACAAAAGACAGCAGGACCGCGTGCAGTAAAAGCAAGCTATCTTGTTGGACTGAACATCACTGCTGGACGGTCCTATAGGAGGTGGGAATCAGTAGTAGATTGTTACAGTCACTACGAACATGTTGAGCTACAAGAACGTAACAAACTAACGTGAAACGAACTTGAAGATACCGTATAATAGAACTCCGCTAAAAAGCTAAAGCACGTACCACGTTAACGCAAATTTAAACGAGAACAGAAATTCATACTCATCATCGTTGTTATGCAATTACAAGTGAGCTACTGCTGGAGCTTGTAGAAACATGCCGGGAATTACGCCTCGACGAGCGGGCGAAGTTGCAGGGATTGGATAACTCGGTACACGGGTGCCGTCTAATCTCTGGCGCGCTATCCGCGCTGTGGCAAAAATCAATGATCGGACTTCTCGTTCGACTGAACTTTGGAGAGCTGTTTGCTGGCGAGCGGGTCGAGTCGAGTTGCCCTGCTAACGACTGGAGCCGCGCCGCCACAGCCACGCCACGTCTTCCCAACACCAGCTGCGAAATCTTAGCAGAGGTAACCGAAGGTGCATCGGAAGACCTCAAAAAACCAGATTTGCAGACCTCGACAATTTCGGAAAAGTAGTGGATGACTATCACAAAAGTTGGATTTTTATAGTTTGTTAGGAAACGGACACGGAATGCGTATTGGAATTATTCTCCCTTTTCATTGTGGTTTTATATTACTTATAAAACACGATAAATATTATCTTCTATAGCGTTACAAGGAGCGGCTCATTCTAAGCTCATAAATATTAATGGCATTAACGAGAGGCATCGGTTACACGCTCAAAGAATATTCCAACATTAAGTTATCAAGATCGTGAAAAACTTTTTGAGTTCGCCTTTTGCATAATGTATTCTAGTTGAACAAGTACAAAGTTCTGTACGTGAGGCCGACGATATTGTCACATGAGTTCATCTACATCTACATGACTACTCTGCAATTCACATTTAAGTGCTTAGCAGAGGGTTTATCGAACCACAATCATACTATCTCTCTACCATTCCACTCCCGAACAGCGCGCGGGAAAAACGAACACCTAAACCTTTCTGTTCGAGCTCTGATTTCTCTTATTTTATTTTCATGATCATTCCTACCTATGTAGGTTGGGCTCAACAAAATATTTTCGCATTCGGAAGACAAAGTTGATGACTGAAATTTCGTAAATAGATCTCGCAGCGACGAAAAACGTCTTTGCTTTAATGACTTCCATCCCAACTCGCGTATCATCTCTGCCACACTCTCTCCCCTATTATGCGATAATACAAAACGAGCTGCCCATTTTTGCACCCTTTCGATGTCCTCCGTCAGTCCCACCTGCTAAGGATCCCACACCGCGCAGCAATATTCTAACAGAGGACGAACGAGTGTAGTGTAAGCTGTCTCTTTAGTGGACTTGCATCTTCTAAGTGTCCTGCCAATGAAACGCAACCTTTGGCTCGCCTTCCTCACAATATTCTCTATGTGGCCTTTCCAACTGAAGTTGTTCGTAATTTTAACACCCAGGTACTCAGTTAAATTGACAGCCTTGATAATTGTACTATTTATCGAGTAATCGAATTCCAACGGATTTCTTTTGGAACTCATGTGGATCACCTCACACTTTTCGTTATTTAGCGTCAACTGCCAACTGCCACACCATACAGCAATCTTTTCTAAATCGCTTTGCAACCGATACTGGTCTTCGGATGACCTTACTAGACGGTAAATTACAGCATCATCTGCGAACAACCTAAGAGAACTGCTCAGATTGTCACCCAGGTCATTTATATAGATCAGGAACAGCAGAGGTCCCAGGACGCTTCCCTGGGGAACACCTGATAACACTTCAATTTTACTCGATGATTTGCCGTCTATTACTGCGAACTGCGACCTTCCTGACAGGAAATCACGAATCCAGTCGCACAACTGAGACGATACCCCATAGGCCCGCAGCTTGATTAGAAGTCGCTTGCGAGGATTGAGATCCCCTGTCGATAGCGGCCATTACTTCGCGCGAATAAAGAGCTAGCTGCGTTGCACAAGAACGATGTTTTCTGAAACCATGCTGATTACGTATCAATAGATCGTTCCCTTCGAGGTGATTCATAATGTTTGAATACAGTATATGCTCCAAACCCTACTGCAAACCGACGTCAATGATATAGGTCTGTAGTTCGATGGATTACTCCTAATACCCTTCTTAAACACTCGTGCGACCTGCGCAATTTTCCAATCTGTAGGTACAGATCTATCGGCGAGAGAGCGGTTGTACATGATAGCTAAGCAGGGAGGTATTGTATCAGCGTAATCTGAAAGGAACCTAATCGGTATACAACCTGGACCTGAAGACTTGCCTGTATCAAGCGATTTGAGTTGTTTCGCAACCCCTAAGGTATCTACTTCCAAGAAACTCATGCTAGCAGCTGTTCGTCTTTCAAATTCTGGAATATTCCATTCGTCTTCCCTGGTGAAGGAATTTCGGAAAACTGCGTTCAATAACTCCGCTTTAGCGGCACAGTCGTCGGTAACAGTACCATCGGCACTGCGCAGCGAAGGTATTGACTGCGTCTTGCCGCTTGTGTACTTTACATACGACCAGAATTTCTTCAGATTTTCTACCAAATTTCTAGACAATGTTTCGTTGTGGAACCTATTAAAGGCATCTCGCATTGAAGTCCGTGCCAAATTTCGAGCGTCTGTAAATTTTAGCCAATCTTCGGGATTTTGCGTTCTTCTGAACTTCGCATGCTTTTTCCGTTGCCTCTGCAACAGCGTTTGGACCTGTTTTGTGTACCATGGGGGATCAGTTCCATCTCCTACCAATTTACGAGGTATGAATCTCTCAATTGCTGTTGCTACAATATCTTTGAATTTGAGTCACATCTCGTCTACATTTGCATAGTCAGATCGGAAGGAATGGAGATTCTCTCTTAGGAAGGCTTCTAGTGACACTTTATCCGCTTTACTAAATAAAATTATTTTGCGTTTGTTTCTGGTGGATTTGGAAGAAACGGTATTGAGCCTAGCTATAACGACCTTGTGATCACTAATCCCTGTATCAGTCATGATCCTCTCTATCAGCTCTGGATTGTTTGTGGCTAAGAGGTCAAGTGTGTTTTCGCAACCATTTACAATTCGCGTGGGTTCGTGGACTAAATGCTCGAAATAATTTTCGGAGAAAGCATTTAGGACAATCTCGGAAGATGTTTTCTGCCTACCACCGGTTTTGAACAAGTATTTTTGCCAACATATCGAGGGAAGGTTGAAGTCCCCACCAACTATAACCGTATGAGTGGGGTATTTATTTGTTACGAGACTCAAATTTTCTCTGAACTGTTCAGCAACTATATCATCGGAGTCTGGGGGTCGGTAGAAGGAGCCAATTATTAACTTAGTTCGGCTGTTAAGTATAACCTCCACCCATACCAATTCGCACGGAGTATCTACTTCGATTTCACTACAAGATAAACCACTACTGACAGACACAAACACTCCACCACCAATTCTGCCCAATCTATCTTTCCTGAACGCCGTCTGAGACTTGGTAAAAATTTCTGCAGAACTTATTTCAGGCTTTAGCCAGCTTTCTGTACCTATAACGATTTCAGCTTCTGTGCTTTCTATTAGCGATGGAAGCTCAGGGACTTTCTCAGCACAACTACAACAATTTACAACTACAATTCCGACTGTTCCTTGATCCAAGCACGTCCTGTATTTACCATGCACCCTTTGAGGTTGCAGCCCACCCCGTACTTTCCCGAGGTCTTCTAACCTAAAAAACCGCCCAGTGCACGCCACACACCCTCCGCTACCCGTGTAGCCGCCAGCTGAGTGTAGTGAACTCCTGACCTATTCAGCGGAACCAGAAACCCCACCACCCTATGGCGCAAGTCAAGGAATCTGCAGCCAACACGGTCGCAAAACCGTCTGAGCCTCTGATTCAGACCCTCCACCCGGCTCTGCACCAAAGGTCCGCAGTCGGTTCTGTCAACGATGCTGCAGATGGTGAGCTCTGCCTTCATCTCGTAAGCAAGACCGGCAGCCTTCACCAAATCAGATAGCCCCTGGAATCCAGAGAGAATTCGCTTATTATATTATCAGTAATTGACAGAGAAGGTATTAAACATTATCAAACAGTGTAAGTAGGCTGTTTAGGTTTTGATGTTGGTAACGCCACGTAGCACTCTGTATGAAAATCACTGGGTGTGCTGTGTGCAGTCTGTAGCTGGTTTGCATTGTTGTCTGCCATTGCAGTGTTGGGCAGCTGGATGTGAACAAATCCCACACACACATATATCCATCCGCACATATACAGACACAGGCAGACATATGTAAATTCAAAGAGGTTGGGCAGAGATGTCAGTCGAGGTGGAAGTAAAGAGGCAAAGATGTTGAATGACAGGTGATGTACGAGGGGCGGCAACTTGAAATTAGCGAAGGTTGAGGCCTGGTGGGTAACAGGAAGAGAGAATATATTGAAGGGCAAGTTCCCATCTCCGGAGTTCTGATAGGTTGGTGTCAGTGGGAAGTATCCAGATAACCCGGACGGTGTAACACTGTGCCAAGATGTGCTGGCCGTGCACAAAGTCATGTTTGGCCATAGGGTGATCCTCTTTACCAACAAACACTGTCAGCCTGTGTCCGTTCATGGGAATGGACAGTTCCCACATAGAAGGCTTCACAGTGTAGGAATTCAACCTTTTAATCCTATACAAATTCCATTACTTAATACAGATATTCTTTTAACCTCAGGAGCAACCGTAGCATGAGCACATCATAGTTTAATAGAATCTAACCACACTCAAGCATTACAAGGATTATTTTTTACAGTATTATTAGGATTATATTTCACAATATTTCAAGCTTACGAATATTGAGAAGCACCTTTCACTATTGTAGACGCAGTATATGGATCAACATTTTTTGTTGCAACAGGGTTCCATGGTCTCCACGTAACAATTTTCTTAACAACAAGTCTACTTCGACACTCGATAAATCATTTCTCACCAAGACACCACTTTGGATTTGAAGCAGCAGCATGATATTGACACTTCGTAGACACAGTATGATTATTCTTCTACATTTCTATTTATTGATGAGGTAGATAATTGTTTTTCTAGTATAAATGGTACATTTGACTTCCAATCAGAAAGCTTAAGCTATCTACAAGAGTTTTTATTAAATTTATTATTCCAATAATTGTTATAATCCTCGCAACAACATTATCAAAAAAACTAATCAATGATCGAGAAAAAAGATCACCATTTGAGTGTGGGTTTGATCCAAAAAGATCAGCATGAATACCAGAATGATAGTTGCTCCATTAATGGTGAAGCTCCGTCTTGAAGGGATAAATTTGATCTTGTTGCCATTAAATGTTTTTCTAATAAAAGGTCAAACCTTTATTTGTAGAGCTTAAATCTACTGCACTAATCTGCCATATTAGAATCTAGAGATTAATGGTAATTCTAAGTAACTTTGTTCTGCAGGTGGATTATTTTGTAGTCATTCTGTTGATCTTCTTATATTAGCTCTGAATATAATTGCTCAGTTTGTAACCATTCTTTCTCATATGATTACAATGAATATAATAATTCCAACAATAGAAATTGTAGACCCAATTCTTGATACTACATTTCATGATGTATATGCATGTGGGTAATCTGAATATTGTCGTGGTATTCCTGCTAACCCTAAGACGCGATGAGGGAAGAATGTTTACTCCAATAAATATAATTGTAAACTGGATTTTTAATCATGTATTATTTATAGTCAATCCTGTAAATAGTGGGTATCATTGAATAACACCTCCTATAATTGCGAATACCGCTCCTATAGATAGAACATAATGGAAGTGGGCTACTCCATAATATGTGTCATGTAATACAATATCAAGTGATGAGTTTGCTAGTATTAATCCTGTTAACCCACCAATTGTAAATAAGAAAATAAATCCTAGAGCTCATAGTAATGGTGGGTTAAAGTCAAGTTTAGTTCCAGGTAATGTAGCTAGTCATCTGAATGCCTTAATTCCTGTAGGTACAGCAATAATTATTGTTGCTGATGTGAAGTATGCTCGCGTGTCAACATCCATTCCTACTGTAAATATATGATATGCTCATACAATAAATCCTATTAATCCAATCGATAACATGGCATAAATTATACCCAATGTTCCAAATGATTCAATTTTTCCTCTTTCTTGACATACAATGTGTGAAATAATACCAAATCCGGGTAGAATTAGAATGTAAATTTCTGGGTATCCAAAGACTCAGAATAGGTGTTGATATAGAATTGGATCTCCTCCTCCCGCAGGGTCAAAGAATGATGTATTTAGGTTTTGGTCTGTTAATAATATAGTAATAGCTCCTGCTAAAACTGGAAGTGAAAGAAGAAGAAGGAGAGCTGTAATAGCTACAGACCAAACAAATAAAGGTGTTTGGTCTAAAGTTACGCTTTCTGATCGTATATTAATTACTCTTGTAACAACATTTACTGCACCAAGAATTGATGATACACCTGTTAAGTGTAGTAGAAAAATGGCTAGATCTACAGATGTGCCCCCATGTGCAATAGCTCCTACTAGAGGGGGTAAAGTGTTCATTCTGTACCAGCACCATTACCTACTATAGAAGATGTAAGAAGAAGGGTTAATGAAGGCGGTAGTAATCAAAAACTTATATTATTTATTCGTGGGAATGCTATATCTGGTGCACCAATTATTAATGGTACAAGTCAATTACCAAATCCACCAATTATAATAGGCATTACCATGACAAAAATTATTACAAATGTGTAGGCTGTAATAATATACATTATAAATGTGGTCATCTCCAATTAGAGATTCTGGTTCACCAAGTTCAGCACGAATAAGTATTCTTATTGATGTTCCTACTATTCCTGCTCATGCTCCAAACAGAAAGTATTAAGTACCAATGTCCTTATGGTTTGTTGAGAATAATCATTCTTGCAGTAAGATGGCTGAATTTTAGGTGGTTAACTGGAAATCTACTTGTGACATATTTTCTCTCTTACCATACTCTGGTCTTATATTCAGTTATGATTCTAGACTGCAATTCTAGAGGTGTAAAGTTTTACTAAGGCCTAAAAGATTATTCTTTTAATTATAACTTTGGAGGTTATTAGTTTAATTAACTTAAGTCCTTAGTACAATGACATTAAGTTTGATGTCAAAAGCAATCCCATTGTTGAAATTATTACGGTTATAGGAAGAATAATTATTGATTTTTGATTCCTTTTCTTTATAGATCATGAATTTTCGGTATATGACATAATTAAGGCTGAGAATCTAATATGTATGTAATAATAAAGTGTAATTATAGTTAATATGACTATAATAGTTATGTTGTTTTCTATTAATGATTGTATTACAATTCATTTTAGTAGGAATCCAAGAAATGGTGGTAAACCACCTAGAGATAGAAAAGATAAGAATATTATGAATTTAATTTCAGTTTTTATGTTTCTAGCTGAATAAATCTGGTTTATAACGAATAGATTTATTTGCTTGAATAATAAAACCATGATCAAATGGTTCAAATGTCTCTGAGCACTATGGGACTTAACTTCAGTGGTCATCAGTCCCCTAGAACTTAGACCTACTTAAACCTACCTAACCTAAGGACATCACACACATCCATGCCTGAGGCAGGATTCGAACCTGCAACCGTAACGGTTGCGCGGTTCCAGACTGTAGCACCTAGAACTGCTTGGCCACACCAGCTGGCAAACCATGATCAGTCTCAGTAGTGAATAAATAATAAAGTATAGTTCTCAGATGTTCTCTCTGGCTGTTAGAGATTTAATTATTCACCATAAGTGTCTAACTGAAGAATATGCTAGAAGCTGGCGTAGAGATGTTTGATTTAAGCCTCCTATTGCCCCAATAACTATTCTTAAAATGACAATGGTTCAAATAAAGGTTCTTAGTTGAATACAATATGATAGTACTATTATTGAGGCAATTTTTTGTCATATTATTAATGTTAAACAGTTATTTCATCTTGAAGCGCCCATTACTTCTGGAAATCAGTAATGAAAAGGTGCAGCTCCAATCTTTAATAATAATATAGATCTAATTATTATTGAGGGGATAAATTCTGTTTCTATCCTATTGGATACTTTATTTGAATCAAGAAAATGGAAAATAATAAGTATTGTCGATGCTATTGCCTGGACAATAAAATATTTAATTGATGATTCATTTATCATTATATTTTTATTTCTCGTTAGAAGCGGAATAAATGAAAGTAAGTTGATCTCAAGTCCTATTCAAACTGCAAATCAGGAATTTGATGAAATGGACAGGATTGTTCCTATCATTAATGTTGATAGGAAGAGAAGTTTTGTAGAGTTGTTGGTCATTAAAAAGGAGAGGATTGATACCTCTATAAATGGGATATGAACCCATTAGCTTGATTAGCTTACCTTTTTACATTTCGGTGTATGATGCACTTTAGTTTTTGATACTAAAGGAGGTAGTTTAATTCTATCTTATGTAATTTGTTTAATGAAGGTAATTTTTATTTACTTAATTTACCCCATCAAGGTAACCCTTTAATTAGGCACTTCATTTATTTAATATATAAATTAAATATTTTTTTTTTGGAAATTAGGTTGTGTATTGTTTTGGTTATTTTAAATTAATTTGTTCCAATTTCGTTATATATATATATATATATATATATATATATATATATATATATATACAGGGCGTTTCAAAAAGAAAGAGCAGATTTCAAACATTTATTTCTCAAAAACTACAAATGATAGAAACACAATTCAAACGTTTCTTGTCAGAGAAAGGTTCAAAGTTTTTCAATGGTCCGCGCAGAAGTTCCATGCAAATCCGCAGTGGCGCTGGCGTTTGTTTGTAGGAAAATGGCGACGACACCACAGGAACGATCATTTTGTGTGCTGCAATTTGCAAAGTTAGAGTCCATTGTTGGTGTGCAACGTGCATTCCGCCGTCAATTCAACAAACAGCCGCCTCGTCATAAGCAAATTTATGAGTGGCATCACAGATTCGTAGAAGATGGTTGCATCTGCAAGCGAAAAAGCACGGGTCGTCCACGCACATCGGATGAAAATGTCGAGCGTGTCCGTGCAGCTTACGAAAGGAGCCCTAGAAAATCCACGACACGGGCAAGTCACGAACTAAACATGTCTAAAACAACGGTATAGCGCGTTCTGAGTAAGCGTCTGCACATGAAGCCGTACAAACTGCAGTTATTGCAAGCATTGCGTCCTGACGACCACAACAAAAGGTTCGAATTTTCAACTGCAATTCTACAGGACATGGAAGAGGACAATTTTGCCGAACGATTAATTTTTTCAGATGAATCAACGTTTCACATTTCTGGTAAAGTTAATCGGCATAACGTACGAATTTGGGCGAGTGAAACTCCGAGGGACGTTATTCAACATGAAAGAGACTCACCAAAGGTTAACGTCTTTTGTGCAATTTCGGTAAACAAAGTTTATGGACCTTTCTTTTTCATGGAGAAAACTATCACAGGAACCATTTACCTGGACATGTTAGAAAACTGGCTATTTCCTCAACTTCAGGAAGATTCAAATCACTTCATCTTCATGCAAGATGGCGCCCCACCACACTTCTCTGAACCTGTACGACGGTACCTAAATAACACCATTCCAGGACGGTGGATTGGAAGAGCAGGAGCACAAGATCAATGTCATCGTCTGTGGCCTCCCAGGTCACCAGACCTTACTCCCTGCGATTTTTATTTGTGGGGGTACATAAAGGACTGTGTTTATGTCCCACCTATGCCCGCTACTCTTCAAGAGGTACGACATCGAATTGTTGCGGCCGTGAATTCGGTAACTAAAGACCAGTTGCGTCGTGTGTGGCAAGAAATGAGATACCGGTTTGATATTTGTCGTGTAACAAATGGTGCTCATATTGAGGTACAGTTTTGATATTTGTTGTGTAACATTTGGTACTCATATTGAGTGAAGGACCGTTGGAATTGTGTTTCTATCATTTGTAGTTTTTGAGAAATAAATGTTTGAAATCTGCTCTTTCTTTTTGAAACGCCCTGTATATATATATATATATATATATATATATATATATATATATATAATAACTTTTGAACACTATTAAGGTAAATACATTGTTTGTTCTGTATCAAAATCTTTCATTTGCTAACTATGCCTATCAGTAGTTATTGCCTTCAGTAGTTAGAATCTTTTATTTAGCTGGCAGTAGTGGCGCTCGCTATACTGCAGTAGTTCGCATAACGAAGATTTTTGTGAGGTAAGTGATTCATTAAAGTTATAGGTTATTGTTAGTCATGGTCATTCTTTTGTAGGGATTGTTGAAAGTCAGATTGCGTTGCGCTAAAAATATTGTGTGTCAGTTTAGTGTTGATCAGAATAAGTAAAGAGAGAAATGTCTGAGTACCTTCAGTTCTGCTCAGCTGTTTGGAAATCAAATAACGTAAGAGGTTTATCAGCACAGTAATTCATAAATTTTTCCAAGGGGACGTTTCAACAGTACAAACATCATCTTAACTGATCTAACTAATTAAGCTTCCAGTGGAAGACCAAATTACCGGGGCGCAGATATTCGCCTCATCCCTTCAAAACGAACCTATTACACTTACCACCGTGAAAATAAACTTTTCCACTTATGTGCTGTCACTGAACATCCGAATTTTTCAAAACAAACCTAATGATGATGGTTTCTCTCTGTATGATACGGCAGTGCAGGACTGGCAAGTATTTCAGCAACAGAACTTACGCAACCCACCCTATTCTACAGCAGAAAACTTCAGTTTGTAAGCGCTGCTACAGGAATGCCATTTCCGATTTAAACCGCTAAGCCAGTATCGTCACTCTTGTCGTTTGTTGCAACCCCAACATGAATGTGCCCTCCCTTACTAAAAGTGGTTTTATTTTCCGTGGGACACAAGGGCGAGACGCAGAGAAACAAACATAAATGTGTGTATCTTACAGAACTACCGAGTTTCCAAAACTGCGGTCAATTCTGATTATTGAAAATGGGCTGAAAGCTTTTCAATTTTGCCTCCTCCTTCGCATTTTTGTTTTTTTTCCGTTAGAATCGGCATAAGCACTCAGCTACACATCAGTGAGCATCTTTGTAGTCACGTCCTGTAAATGAAGAGCAACGGTGTTCACAGATCTGGGGAGTCAGTACACCCAGGTCTCCCAACACCGTAACACCTGCACCACTAACACTATCACGTTCGACTGTGTTCCTGGGTGCATTAGGTGTTCCCACCTCACCATATGAGGGTACGTCCAGAACCATTACGGCAGGCGACGACACGACAGTCCTCGTTCGACCGTAGGTATACGGTCCTGTCACCGGCGCTAACGGTGCGGCCCACGTGCGGCTGCCAACGGTAGACAACGTACCGGTCGTCTGCCGAGTAGGGCCGTCCCATACAGTAAAAACTGAAACTGCATTCCTTGCAATTCTGTTAAATGTGATTGTAATTGAGCACCTTTAACTGTAACATCGAGTATAGATTTAAGTGTCAGGAAGTCTTTTCTGAGAGTATTTGTATGGAGTGTGGCCGTGTATGGATGTGAAACATGGACGATAAATAGTTCAGATAAGAAGAAAATAGAAGCTTTCGAAATGTGGTGCTACAGAAGAATGCTGAAGATTAGATGGGTAGACCACATAACTAATGAGGAGGTATTGAAAAGAATTGGGGAGAAGAGGAGTTTGTGGCACAACTTAGCAAGAAGAAGGGACCGGTTGGTAGGACATGTTCTGAGGCATCAAGGGATCACAAATTTAGTATTGGAGGGAAGCGTGGAGGGTAAAAATCGTAGTGGGAGACCAAGAGATGAATACACTAAGCAGATTCAGAAGGATGTAGGTTGCAGTAAGTACTGGGAGATAAAGAAGCTTACACAGGATAGCGTAGCATGGAGAGCTGCATCAAATCAGTATCAGGACTGAAGACCACAACAACAACCTGTAACATAAAGTTGCGGTCATCTGCTGCTGCAGTTGATCGTGGTCGACCACTTCCACAAAGGAGGCTGCTTACAAATAACCTGCACTTTCCCTCTTAGCGTATTGTTGAAGTGTTTGGGGCCCATACCGAATAGGACTAACACGTGGATATTTAACATATACCACGAAGAGTTGCATGAATAGTCACAAGTTTGTTTGACTCACGAGAGAGCTTCCCGGAAATTGAAAAACCTGAATTGAGACACACTTCAAGTAGACAAATTACAAAATTTCAAGATCCAGTGTTAAACAAAGAACGTAGACATATCCTTTATACACTCGTCGTTCTGGTACCGTCCTTCAAGACAAAATTAGACCTCGTACAACACGCACAGAGGCAATCGTCTGGAACTCCATACGCGACTGGAACGGGAAGAAACCCTAACATGTGGTACTAGAGTCAGTAACTTCACAGTGGTCTGACGAGTATATACGTAGATACAGATTCAAGCAGTCCATGCTATCAGCTCTTAGCAGAGTCCGCCTCCTGTAGCTGACTGGTCAGCGTGACAGAATGTCAGTTCTAAGGGCCCGGGTACGCTTCCCGTCTGGGTCCGAGATTATCTCCGCTCACGGACTGGGTGTTGTTTTGCCCTAATCATCATCATTTCATCTCCATCGACGAGCAATTCGCCGAAGTGGCGTCAAATCGAAAGACTTGCACCAGGCGAACACATTAACAACGGCAGGTATTCTTACTGGCGAAGGAACATCTCCAATGGAGATAATACTCGCACTAAGTAGAAGCCGGCAGAGCCGGCCCTCAGACGCCTGTTCCCGTACAGGGAACTCCGTGGCTCCCCGGCAGGTGCATTTTACTAACGAAACTCAGCTCTCCATGCACTTATTCCGAGCCAGCGTGATACAGAAAGCCGCACATTGTCCGTTGACTGTTTATTGCAACTTCAGAGAGTTATCGGCGCAGATTCTGTTTCGTTTTGTAAAATATAGGTGGAGCAAAAAGCGTCCATATGGTGAGTACGGTTTTCTATTTTAATTGTATTAATTTCTAATACTAAATATTCTCTGATTTACAGTCGCTGTTTTAGCACGTTAATTGAGGAGAGCAGTGTCTATACAGAACTTTAAACCCTCGATCGAACGTAACGTTCTCCCAAAGTGGCCGCAATTCACCTTTGACATTAAAAATTAAATTTTCGCTGAAGTTTATAACATTTGTGCTGCGATCAGTTAGACTAATTTACTCTAATTTCCTTTCCTATTGCCTTTTCGGAGTGGTAATATTTTTATTAGTAACGCCACTTGGAAAGCGTCATTTATACCTAGTAAGTAACTGTACGAACTAAGGATTTTTAAGCAACAATAGCACATTTAATTCTCAAAATAAGGTAGGCATCTTTATCTCCTTTTAAGGAAGGAGGACGTAATTTTGTGACAGTACGCATTTGATTCTTGATGTAAACTGACTTTATTAAACTTTGTCAGTGATGTAATCATAATTTCTAACTTTCTGATTTCTACTCTACCATAAAAAGGTTCGTACGTAAGCTAAGTTGTCTCGACGTATTTTGCCGCCCTGTAGGATCAATTCAGTGCCACCGCCCCGTACAGCTACGTATGTTTTGGAAATTTCATTCGTTGTGTCACTGATACATGACTTGCTACTTTCTCATGTTACACTGTCTGACACAAACGAATTTTTATGCCACTGGCCTACGTCATTAATAACTGAATGAATATCCAAAACGAGTTCTTCTCCGTTTTATTTACATACCAACAGGCGTTGGAAAAGAACTGAGATAATTTTAGTGCGATTTCCGGCCCCCAATCGAGGAGAAATGACCTAATTTTACAGCGATTTATGGCTTTCATCGAAGATAAATGCCGTAATTTTCGTACGATATTTACAGTTTGCTGTAGCACAGTAGCACATGATCACCAGCCGCGACTGACTATAACCTCATAATGCAGCAGCGCATTCAGAGGAGAGGTGACTTCCGTTACAGACAATTAACAACAGAGAAACATTGTGTCGCGCTTTTTCCCTGGTTGCTTATCATCGTCAGTATACCACCGATATTCTCATTGTTAAACGCAACCATATATGGAGGCAACGTCAGATAAAGCGAATCCTCGTTTCCCGAATAACTGGCTATACTATTTATTAATGTTAAAACAATACAGTAAGTACATTCCGTATTACATTAACATATATATGATTGGTTTCGTATTTAGATAGATTAATTCACTCTGCCTTACTGGCTTTGTTGCCAATTGTAACCTAAACTAATAAACTCTTCGCAAAAATTAAGAGACACTGCATAGCGTTATCGACCACGTTCTGAATTCAACAGTCACTGACACGCCGGGAAAACAACCAAAGTGTCAGAAGTGGAAGGAAATATATATGTCATCAGTCTACTGACTGGCTTGATGCGGCCCGCCACGAATTCCTTTCCTGTGCTAACCTCTTCATCTCAGAGTAGCACTTGCAACCTACGTCCTCAATTATTTGCTTGACGTATTCCAATCTCTGTCTTCCTCTACAGTTTTTGCCCTCTACAGCTCCCTCTAGTACCATGGAAGTCATTCCCTCATGTCTTAGCAGATGTCCTATCAACCTGTCCCTTCTCCTTATCAGTGTTTTCCACATATTCCTTTCCTCTCCGATTCTGCGTAGAACCTCCTCATTCCTTACCTTATCAGTCCACCTAATTTTCAACATTCGTCTATAGCACCACATCTCAAATGCTTCGATTCTCTTCTGTTCCGGTTTTCCCACAGTCCATGTTTCACTACCATACAATGCTGTACTCCAGACGTACATCCTCAGAAATTTCTTCCTCAAATTAAGGCCGGTATTTGATATTAGTAGATTTCTCTTGGCCAGAAATGCCTTTTTTGCCATAGCGAGACTGCTTTTGATGTCCTCCTTGCTCTGTCCGTCATTGGTTATTTTACTGCCTAGGTAGCAGAAT
Organism: Schistocerca serialis cubense; assembly: GCF_023864345.2. Taxonomy (NCBI): domain Eukaryota; kingdom Metazoa; phylum Arthropoda; class Insecta; order Orthoptera; family Acrididae; genus Schistocerca; species Schistocerca serialis. Next base: position 32,402,775 of record NW_026047583.1, on the reverse strand, counting down.
TCCTTAACTTCATTGACTTCGTGACCATCAATCCTGATGTTAAGTTTCTCGCTGTTCTCATTTCTACTACTTCTCATTACCTTCGTCTTTCTCCGATTTACTCTCAAACCATACCGTGTACTCATTAGAGACTGTTCATTCCGTTCAGCAGATCATTTAATTCTTCTTCACTTTCACCCAGGATAGCAATGTCATCAGCGAATCGTATCATTGATATCCTTTCACCTTGTATTTTAATTCCACTCTTGAACCTTTCTTTTATTTCCATCATTGCTTCCTCGATGTACAGATTGAAGAGTAGGGGCGAAAGGCTACAGCCTTGTCTTACACCCTTCTTAATACGAGCACTTCGTTCTTGATCGTCCACTCTTATTATTCCCTCTTGGTTGTTTTACATATTGTATATGACCCGTCTCTCTCCCTATAGCTTACCCCTACTTTTTTCAGAATCTCGAACAGCTTGCACCATTTTATATTGTCGAACGCTTTTTCCAGGTCGACAAATCCTATAAAAGTGTCTTGATTTTTCTTTAGCCTTGCTTCCATTATTAGCCGTAACGTCAGAATTGCCTCTCTCGTCCCTTTACTTTTCCTAAAGCCAAACTGATCGTCTCCTAGCGCATTCTCAATTTTCTTTTCCATTCTTCTGTATATTATTCTTGTAAGCAGCTTCGATGCATGAGCTGTTAAGCTGATTGTGCGATAATTCTCGCACTTGTCAGCTCTTGCCTTCTTCGGAATTGTATGGATGATGCTTTTCCGAAAGTCAGATGGTATATCGCCAGACTCATATATTCTACACACCAACGTGAAAAGTCGTTTTGTTGCCACTTCCCCCAATGATTTTAGAAATTCTGATGGAATGTTATCTATCCCTTCTGCTTTATTTGACCGTAAGTCCTCCAAAGCTCTTTTAATTTCCGAGTCTAATACTGGATCCCCTATCTCTTCTAAATCGACTCCTGTTTCTTCTTCTATCACATCAGACAAATCTTCACCCTCATAGACGCTTTCAATGTATTCTTTCCACCTATTTGCTCTCTCCTCTGCATTTATCAGTGGAATTCCCGTTGCACTCTTAATGTTACCACCGTTGCTTTTAATGTCACCAAAGGTTGTTTTGACTTTCCTATATGCTGAGCCTGTCCTTCCGACAATCATATCTTTTTCGATGTCTTCACATTTTTCCTGCAGCCATTTCGTATTAGCTTCCCTGCACTTCCTGTTTATTTCATTCCTCAGCGGCTTGTATTTCTGTACTCCTGATTTTCCCGGAACATGTTTGTACTTCCTCCTTTCATCAATCAGCTGAAGTATTTCTTCTGTTACCCATGGTTTCTTCGCAGCTACCTTCTTTGTACTTATGTTTTCCTTCCCAACTTCTGTGATGGCCCTTTTTAGAGATGTCCATTCCTCTTCAACTGTACTGCCTACTGCGCTATTCCTTATTGCTGTATCTATAGCGTTAGAGAACTTCAAACGTATCTCGTCATTCCTTAGTACTTCCGTATCCCACTTCTTTGCGTATTGATTCTTCCTGACTAATGTCTTTAACTTCAGCCTACTCTTCATCACTACTGTATTGTGATCTGAGTCTATATCTGCTCCTGGGTACGCCTTACAATCCAGTATCTGATTTCGGAATCTCTGTCTGACCATGATGTAATCTAATTGAAATCTGCCCGTATCTCCCGGCCTTTTCCAAGTATACCTCCTCCTCTTGTTATTCTTGAACAGGGTATTCGCTATTACTAGCTGAAACTTGTTACAGAACTCAATTAGTCTTTCTCCTCTTTCATTCCTTGTCCCAAGCCCATATTCTCCTGTAACCTTTTCTTCTACTCCTTCCCCTACAACTGCATTCCAGTCGCCCATGACTAATAGATTTTCGTCCCCCTTTACATACTGCATTACCCTTTCAATATCTTCATACACTTTCTCTATCTGTTCATCTTCAGCTTGCGACGTCGGCATGTATACCTGAACTATCGTTGTCGGTGTTGGTCTGCTGTCGATTCTGATTAAAACAACCCAGTCACTGAACTGTTCACAGTAACACACCCTCTGTCCTACCTTCCTATTCATAACGAATCCTACACCTCTTATACCATTTTCTGCTGCTGTTGATATTACCTGATACTCATCTGACCAGAAATCCTTGTCTTCCTTCCACTTCACTTCACTGACCCCTACTATACCTAGATTGAGCCTTTGCATTTTCCTTTTCAGATTTTCTAGTTTCCCTACCATGTTCAAGCTTCTGACATTCCACGCCCCGATTCGTAGAACGTTATCCTTCCGTTGATTATTCAGTCTTTTTCTCATGGTAACCTCCCCCATGGCAGTCCCCTCCCGGGGATCCGAATGGGGGGACTATTCCGGAATCTTTTGCCAATGGAGAGATCATCATGACACTTCTTCAATTACAGGCCACATGTCCTGTGGATACACGTTACGTATCTTTAATGCAGTGGTTTCCATTGCCTTCTGCATCCTCATGTCGTTGATCATTGCTGATTCTTCCGCCTTTAGGGGCAATATCCCAACCCTAGGGCAAGAGAGTGCCCTGAACCTCTATCTGCCCCTCCGCCCTCTTTGACAAGGCCGTTGGCAGAACGAGGCTGACTTCTCATGCAGGAAGTCTTCGGCCGCCAATGCTGATTATTTATCAAAATTTAGGCAGTGGCGGGGATCGAACCCGGGACCGAAGACGTTTTGATTATGAATCAAAGACGCTACCCCTAGACCACGGGTACCATATATATACACTCTAAAATGCCTACAGTAACACAAAATATTATAGAATAGAACAGTGAGCATTTCATTTGTTTTTAAATTTGTTCAACCAAGTACCAACAAACAATTTCATTAGTTTCACCCAAAAATTGTTTCAGGGATCACTGAAAAGAAAAAATAACCATCTGATGCTCAGTTACGTAATCAGAAACGAGAGAAGGAAAGGCAAAAAGAAAAAATGGCAGGTTCTATTACAAAATTTTTCACCAAATCTGTAAGCGTCGGTCCAGAAACTCTTGCCTCTGCGACGTGCTGGACGTCTGTCCGGAAGCTAGTGAAGGCAAGACATGTTGCACTCCTAGTCCCTCTGGTGGTCTCAACGAAACAATGACACGTGTGGTGATGCTGCTGAAGGATCTACAAGCAGTGCAGCAGCAGTTTGTGAGAGTTTGACACTTAGCGAAAACCCAGGGCTGTGGCCTCTTAATATTAATAGTAATCTTGTTAGTTTTTAAACTAAACGTGATCCTGTTTAAGTACCGTACATAAATATACTTATCCAATTAACGACGAGGGAAGAAAGTTTGTTGACACTTAGTATTACAGAAATCTTGCTAACGGCGAAAAAGTTAAGAGAGACTGGCTTCTTTACTCTTTATCAAAGGATTCAGTGTATTGTTTCTGTTGTGAAATGTTTGGTTCAAATGGCTCTGAGCACTATGGGACTTAACTTCTGAGGTCATCAGTCCCCTAGAACTTAGAACTACTTAAACCTAACTAACCTAAGGACATCACACACATCCATGCCCGAGGCAAGATTCGAACCTGCGACCGTTGCGGTAGCGCGGTTCCAGACTGCAGCGCCTAGAACTGCTCGGCCACCCCGGCCGGCGATATGTTAGGTAAAAGTGTAAGTAGTCTGTCTGATACGAATGAATTCTCACAGATTGGCAGCATTTATCACTGACTTTGAAAAGTCACGAAACAAGTGATTCCCACAGTGGAAATTTGAAGTCATTGGTCAACTGAATAATGTCACAGACAAAGAACACTGTAAGTAAGATGTAACTGAGACTAATAGAGAAGGGATAAAAGCACTGGTGTGATGTATTAGAAAAGATTATTACTCTTATTAAGTTCTTGTCGCGACAATGTCTGACTTTTCGCGATTCTTCCAAAAATATATGTGAACATGATAATGGAAATTTTTTAAAAAGCAGTAGAGACGCTGGCATCTTTTGATTCAGTTATGCGGGAACATATTCGCAGAACTGAATCAAAATCTGACCCAAGTCCGGTGAGTGTGGCCCAATATTTAGGTCACATTCAAAATGAAATTATTGATTTACTGGGTACAATGACAAAAAACATATTTTGAAGAAAGTAAGAGATTTTAAATATGTTTCCATCATATTAGACTGCACATCACATGCAAGCCATACAGAACAAATAACAGTAATATTTAGACATGTTTATCTAAACCACACAGACAAGAAAGTAGAGGTATGTGTACATTTCATTGGTTTCTTCCCGACTATCGGTTCAACTGGCGAGGGTTTATTAAATTTCGTTTTGAATTTATTTTCTTAATTGAACCTGGACATTCAAACCTTGCGTGGACAGGGTTACGATAATGGCTCTAACACGCGTCGAAAACACAACGCCGGCCGGAGTGGCCGAGCGGTTCTAGGCGCTACAGTCTGACGCCGCGCGACCGCTACGATCGCAGGTTCGAATCCTGCCTCGGGCATGGATGCGTATGATGTCCTTAGTTTAGTTAGGTTTAAGTAGTTCTAAGTTCTAGGGGACTGATGACCTCAGAAGTTAAGTCCCAAAGTGCTCAGAGCCATTTGAACCATTTTTGAAAACACAACGGACTACAGAAAACAATTTTGGAATCCAATAAGCGCGCATTTTACGTTCCATGCTCAGCTCATTGCTTGAACTTAGTGGTAAACGATACAGCAAAATTTCTCACGAGAACATCAATTTCTTCGACATTATTCAAGAAATTTACGTCTTCTTTTCAGCATCGACGGTCAGGTGGTCAATCATTTGCAAACATTTACCAGAGCTAAAGCTAAAAGCTTTAAGTTTTACGAGATGGTCTAGCAGAATTGAAGCAACCAAGCCCTTACGGTTCTACGCAGAAAACGTATTTGATGCTCTGTTGGAAATACCAGAAGCCTCTTCTAGTTGGGATTGCACCACCACTCTCAAAGCAAAGTAACTTGCTTTAAAAATTCAAAATTTCTTTCATTTGTTCTGTTGTAATTTGGTACGATGTTTTGAGCGAAGTTAATTCTTTAAGTACAATGATGTAAAACCCGATGATTAATACTCAGATATGCATCAATTTGGTAAGGAGCTTGATTGACGAATTCACACAATATCGCACAGATGAAAACTTAGAAATAGCTTTCAAAGAAGCTACAAATGTGCAAACAAACTATACGCTGAAGCAAGTTTCCCTCCAGTAAATATACTTCGCCCAAGAAGAAAACCGACTCAGTTTCAACATGGACATCGTGACGAAGTTTTGTTAGAGCTCAAAACGAATTTCAGAGTAGAGTTTTTTCCCGAATTCTAGACCAGACATTAATTTCCTTAACAAATAGATCTGAAGAGTTAAAAAGTTTAGACGGCGTTTTTGGTTTTGTCAGTAGTGCATTATTTAGTTACTCTAAAGAAGAACTGATGAAACTTTGTAAATATTTGCATATGAAACTTACAGACCATTCCAGAAATGAAATCGATTCCAGAAATGAACCCGACATTGACGGTACTGATTTTAAGGTTTCATTTCCTAGAAAATCAGTCTTGTGGTCCATATAACATTCTTCAATATCTTTTCAAAAATGATTTTATCAACGTTTCCCAACACAGCAATATAGCTAAGAATATTTCTAACTCTGCCAGTCACAGTTGCATCCGGTGAATTATCATTTTCGAAATTAAAAATTATAAGAAATTATAGAAGATCAGCAACGCATGAACAGAGGCTCACAAATTTGGCTATTATTTCAATAGAACACGAGATCTTAGTTGAGGTACTAAACAGATAATAGAAGATTTCGCAATTATGAAAGCAAGAAAAGTTCAATATGTATGAGTATATTGTAAGTGTCGAAGAAACTGTCACTCAAGTCAACAAACAAGCTAGAATTAAAGTATTCTTCGATTTGCCAGCAGCTAATGAATTAGTTTGTGGCACAACTTGACAAGAAGAAGGGACCAGTTGGTAGGACATGTTCTGAGGCATGATGGGATCACAAATTTAGCATTGGAGGGCAGCGTGGAGGGTAAAAATCGTAGATGGAGACCAAGAGACGATTACACTAAGCAGATTCAGTAGGTACTGGGAGATGAAGAAGTTTGCACAGGATAGAGTAGCATGGAGAGCTGCATCAAACCAGTCTCAGGACTGAGGACAACAACGACAACAATGAATTAGTATGTACATGGATTTTCTTTTTTGTAAAAATTATTATTAAAGGCATTCTATATCATGAATATGCCGAAAAGGCAAAAGAAAAAAGCTTTGTTATGGGGGAGGGGAGGGGCTGGCGGCAAATCTTGTTTGCACGAGGGCGCTACGGGGGCAAGCAGCGGGCCCGATTACATGGCTTACTCACTAAGCACTCAGTAGGTAACAACGGGTCAAAAGCGATTTCCCTCGAGATTTTTTAGAACTGCGTCCTACTGCTTGACTTTCTGCTTGATGGGATTGATGTCCGGAGACTGATGTTCATATCTTGCATTTGTAAAGAATACGTAGCGGCGCTGGACGCAGCTTTCAAAATGGCGTCTGTAAAGGAGGTGCGTTCCAAGCAGAGGCCAGTAATTGAGTTTCTTTCGGCGGTAAAGCAGAGCGTCGCAGCAGATATTCACAGGCGCTTGCAGAGTGTACACGGAGACTGGCAGCGGTGAGTCGCTGGTCGAAACGCCTGTCGTCATCGCAACAAGGTCGCGCATACCTGCCCGGTATCCCGCGTGCCGGCCGTGACTCCTGCAACGTTGGGACGTGCGGACACTCTCATTCGAGATGATCGACGAATCACAAATCAAACACCTCGGCGTTCAACTGAGCGCCTGTGTTTGTGGTGCTGACACACTCGTCCATCACTTGCGGTACTCAAAGGCGTGTGCCAGTTGTGTTCCTTGCTGCGTAACAGGACACCATAAAGAACAACGAAGGACCGTCTGTGCGGAACTGCTTGAGCTTTACGACGCTGATCGTGACAATTTTTGTCGAACATCGTCACAGGCGATGAAACACGTGTTCACCGATTCGAACCGGGTACAAAACGGCAGTCCGGCGCCACACCACCCCTCCTCTGGAAAAAAAAAAAAGAGAGCTCGAAGTCGCACCCTCAGACAGTGAAGTCATGGTGACGGTGTTTTGGGACTGTATACGAGCTGTTGCGTTCACAAAACTTACTTGATTGTTCTTCCTTATCTACCTCACAGCCTCCATATCGCACCTCCTGATTTCCATCTGTTTGGCCCAGAGAAAGATGAAGCAGTCCGCGGATGATGGGGAGGTTGCTGATACGGCAAGACGACGTCTCCAACGTCGACCAGTAGAGTGGTACCGTGCAGGTGCACAGGCCCTCTCAGTAAGGTGGCGTTAGGCCGTCGCATTGAACGGGCTTTATCTTGTAAAACAAGGCTTTCTAGCCAGAAGAATGAGAAATAAGACGGTGTGTAGGAATCCTGAAGAGAACCGGTTTGATTCCAGGAAAAAGTGACGCCTCTCGTACGAGCAGGTCGGCGCTTCGCAATTCAACTGGCTCTGCAGCTAGCGGTGAGCATATGAAGCGCGCAAATGCTATGACTGACACTCTGGATACTCAAATGTGTTCTCGAGATGGGTTCTACGAATACTTGCAACAGACCGCAACTGAGACCCATGGGACTTAGGGAAAGGCAGGATTCGGTGTGGACGGCGCCTTACTCAGTTACCATTGGTTACTTTTTTTTTTTTTAATCACGTACACTTTATTTGGAACCAATTGCAAATTAGGTTGACAATAAGGAACAATTATGAAATTTGACTGTTAAAACACAACGTCTAATAAAAAATTCTTAAGCAAGTTGCACTCACGGCTGAAGGCCTTGTTGAGCAGAAATTCAAATTATTTGTCAGCTGAACGCCCCAATAGTAATAACTCAAAAACAATTTAATGGCTGAAGGCCTGGACAGCAGATTCTTAAAACAGTCAAACTTCTCCAAGTGATACTAAAATATTAAAAAAAACACAATCATCAAATTTCACTATTACGAGACAATATCTAACTAAAAACTCTTTAGACAAATTGCATTCACGGCTGAAGGCCTTATTGACCAGAAATTCAAATTATTTGTCGGCTGAAGGCCCCAATAGTAATAACTCAAAAAACAATTTAACACCTGAAGGCCTGGATAATATATTCTTAAGAACAGTTAACTTCTCCACGAGATACTAAAATATTTTTTTAAAACACACAATTATCACAATCTGATAAAACTAAGACAGAAGTGGGCCTCAGGCAGTGCTCGAAGGTTCGACCTGGGAAAGTCGCTCAACTTCGTAACAGGCAGCCAAGAGTTCTATTCACTTAACCAGATCGTAACTCAAACTAGTAACAGTTAAAACGCAAAGTGGAATCGGTGGACAGCACTGCGTCTTCAGAATCCGGTGTTTAGAACATCCAGAAGCAGAAGGAACCACTACAACCAAGGTAGTCCAGAAGAACAAAATATCCGAACCACAATCAAGGAGGCTGTCGAACTACACGCCTTACCGGACAGCAGCGGCAAGGCGAGGAAAGGCACACTGCCGCGAAAATACGCTAACCTCCAGGGCAGGTAACTGGGGCGTTAGCGGCCACTAGGTAGAAAAATACCGCTGGTTGAACTTCATCAGTAGACACAAGGAATTCAATGATTAATAATAAGACGTGGAGGACGGCTAATAAATTTCGCCAACTCCGAACACTCCACTCGTTTCAGCGACCCTGCGAGCAGCAACGCGCGAACAAACGGCGGTATCTCACAATAGTGGAGGTCTCACTACTGGGTTAATGTTCACTCAACTCAAACGTGCTGGGTCCGGTGCTCAATGAGATTACGGCCCTCGCAACTACAGCCCCTCGATCCCGCAGTGCCTGCGTGCCACCAGCGGTTCCGGCACGTCCCCGCGCTGCCGGACTTCACTGCTGCTCTGTCCCAACCGAACTAACTGACACACTCCCTTCCCGGAAAACTCTCGACGTTGCTCCAAAGGTAGTACCACCGTACTAGATATCGATAATCGCTGCTGCTGCCACTCGCAGAGAGACAATGTTAGCAAACGTAGTGGCGGCAGTAAACACAAGAAGAAAACGAGACGCCACTATCCCTATCACACAACGCCACCATCGACCTACCAACGGCACCAACACGAGCTCAGCAAAGTTTAAAGGAATCCTGTTACCTCTCGACTGTCAGAGCAGTTTGAGGCCAATGCAGACGCATTTCTGGATGTATCGCTACAGGTGACGATACCTAGGTCACTTTGAGCGGGAAACAAAAATGTGGTCACTGAGAGTAGTACCGCCCGCAGTCACCAAAAAGGGAGGTATAGACCCTCCCTTTGCTGGCAGAGTCTTACTGAGTACGTTAGTGATGGTGTGTCCCCGAAATTGTCAACTGCCAATTCAATGGCGTTCGTGAAAACTAAACTAACTCAACAATCGTTCCCAACGTGTTCGGTATGACAAGAATCCAAAAGAAATCCTGCACCAACGCGACAATGCACAGCATAATATAAGTCCCAAGATCAGGCAACACAACGACAATTTGAGTTGGGCATCATTACCTCATCCATCCTAAAGCATATACGTAACACTGTCAAGCTTTAATCTCATTGGAGCACTTAAGGATTCTCTACCTGGCACACAGTCTCAACATGATGAGAACGTAATTCGGGGAATGAAAACGTGGCTACGATAAGAGGATAAGAACTTATACAACTCTGGCGTAACGCCACAGGAGGTGATGGCGACTATGTTGAAAAAGAATACGTGGAAAGTAATTGTTGACTGAAACTGTCACCAGATTCTAACTCTTAAAAATAAATATGTTCTGAGAAAATATGTGCGGCATTATTTATTAAACGAAGCTCGCACGTCTGTTTCGTCACGGAGCGAGCGAAACGCTGCACCTCTTGTGGCAGTGAGGTTTGCCTGCCTGCGCGCGCAGCGCCTCGCGCTCGCGAGCTCCCGCTATTAATCTGAACGGAGCAGAAAAGAAAGCTCCGCCGCTCGCTGACGTCAGACGCGTGATTAATGCTCTCGGACCAGCATCCCTTCTCCACCCTTCTCACCTTCTATTCGGCATTCTCCACTACCGGTATCATCCTAGCACTCCGTCACGCATTCTGTTGTGACGTCCCTTCTGCACCCGCTTTCCCCTCATCCCCCCCCCCCCCCCCCTCCCAGGTAATGGTTTCTGGCTCAAACAATATGTATCATTTCTGGAGCCTGGAACCACAAAATGTATTCCCTCGGTCGGCTAGAGTGGCCGTGCGGCTCTAGGCGCTGCAGTTTGGAACCGAGCGACCGCTGCAGTCGCAGGTTCGAATCCTGCCTCGGGCATGGATGTGTGTGATGTCCTTAGGTTAGTTAGGTTTAAGTAGTTCTAAGTTCTAGGCGACTGATGACCTCAGAAGTTAAGTCGCATAGTGCTCAGAGCCATTTGAACCATTTTGTATTCCCTGGCTTCAGGTCTCAGATGCGCGAAATGCAGTTAACTGACGCATGACACCATACAATGGAGTTACGGTATGGACAATAGACGGCACTTCGAGTATACATGTCGTTAGAAATTGTGCCAGCTGAATAGTCTTGTAGTCTGATTGCCTGCCGCCATAGAAAATGGAGGGATTATCTCGTTTCAGCGCGCCAAACCTCATATTTACATTCTTTGTTTATTACGAAATTGTGCCAGCTGAATAGTCTCGTAGACTGATTGCCTGCCGCCATAGAAAATGGAGGGGTTATCTCGTTTCAGCGCGCCAAAGCTCATATTTCCATTCTTTGTTTATTACCTTGGTGTAATGCAGATGTCTTCACAATCGCACTGGAAAACCTCTCAATAATAAACTATCACCAAACGGTTAAAACTTCATTTTAGTATCAATTATTGAAGAGCGACTCAGTAACGAGATAGAGCCGAATCACTTTTGTTATCGGCTGAGCGCCCAGCGAATGTGTTCGTGCTATCCAAGGGGCCAAACAGTACTGCCCTCATTGTCACTAGACGGGCCCCACAGCTCAGTCAGAAGGGTTTCAGTGGGCGCCTACAGCAGCACCACTGAGAACAAATCTGACAGCAACTGAGCTTAGGGTGCGTAATTCGATTTCTGAAACAGTTAACACATTTAACGATGCCGTATGCATGATCAGTTACTTCACGTGTGACTTCTGTAGGCATACGTTGTATCACACAATTCCTGTGATCTGTTTTCAGCTTCGACTGATAAAATGAGAAATAAAAAAGCCGATGGCATCCCAAACAAAGTTCCAGATTTTGATTTTAGTAGCAGTTAGCCTTAGCCGATTTATTAGTAGTTCCGTTGCAGTCTCACAGAAAGACAAGTGGACTCTCTTTCTACGTGTTACCTCTGCGCTGACACGAAAACATCACTTGAGAACATCAGGCTGGTGGACATTTGCCGGATTCCAGTGTTTTAATTTGATGCGTCAAGACAAAACTACACACTTCGCACGTCCTGCTACTGAGGTACAAAGGGAGACAGTTCGTACCCTCTGCGGTATCATAGAGGAGGGATCCGCACTCTAATGACTGACTTACGTCATATTCAGTAGGGACGACTGCGCATAACATAAACACGCAAGCGTTTAGCGGAAGATAGCCGCAAACGCTTAGCAGACTGTAGAAGAAGGCAAAATCGTTATTTTTCAAAAATGATTTCCTCTCATGATTTGTCAGCTGGGAGGAGTGGACTTTCTAAATTGAACTTTTTTTCCTGAAGGAGGGAGAGACGAAAAACATTTTCGCACTGGACCTTAATGATGATGTTTTATACTTAATTCTGATCATCAGCTTAATACGGAGCCAACGAGCGTAGTTTTTATGTCGTCTAATCGACGCTGAATTCCCATCTCTGAGGAGAAAGAAGTCGTGCTGCTAGCTGCGCCGCCCCAATAACTGTTTTAGCGCACGTTTTCGTTAAAAATACTAAATCGTAGCACCGTAAAAGAAAACACAGTTTGTTAACAGCGCAGTGCTACTACTCGTCCGAATTACTCAGATTTTTGTCAATTCTGCAGCACGTAGCCGAGATAGACCACAACGCACGCAGATAGCACCCGTTTTCTACAACGGAGCGAACAAGAGGTGGCAGGCTACACTCTTCCCTGCATCATTTGGTCCCCCTTTCCCGCGGATGCCTCTGTGCACGGCGTAGCTCAGATTAGCTCTTTGTTACAGCCTTCCCTCGTTGCTCCACTTTGATATCGGGCTAGCTTCGAACGCCATTCCAACCGTTCGCAGCACTGTCAGCAGGAAGCCATGCTGCAAGCGCAAAGTGGAAACAGGTGGCGGTTCAAAATAATATGCTCCACAAGTCACACTGAGGACCATTAGGATAATCAGTAGGTAATTGTATGATCGCAGGGGGGGTATAAAATAAAAGTGAACTGATACAGAACAAACTTCGACGAAGCGTATAACCCTGTTGCCCAATAAGAACAAAGTCATAAAGCTGTACGGGCTGAAACCCGCATCTAATTAGAAAAGATCATAAAGAACAGTAGCAAAGGAAATATTCACCTGTGCCATTAAATTAATTTATTCACAGCAGTACAAGTTTCAGAAGGTTTAACTTTTACCGTTAAGTGTATTAAGGAGAACAATTAAACTATTCCTGTAACTGCATAACCAATACACAGGATGAGCACAAAGTCTTGCCCTGATTGTAACAATGTATCACAGAATAACCATTTGACACAATAATTTACATTTGATGCCGTTGCATAGGCTAGCGTTATTAGTTTTTTAAGACCACTTACGTTAGTAAACCTCAACATGTGCTCCCTTGGTAGCTCGGAGAAATGGCGATATTCCAGTTCCCGCCAGGTGTTTCGTAACATGTGTTTTGTCACAGTACCCACAGCAGCTTGTATCCTAGCCTTCAGTTCGTCGACATCAGCAACTGGTTAGACGAAGACCCTGTTCTTGATTTAGCCGCAGAAAAAAAAGGCAAGGGGCGTTATGTCTGGAGAGCGGGGTGGCCAGGAGACAAAAGCTCGGACCGACTAAACATTAGACCCTTTAGTCCACTCAGCCGCCAAGAATCATATCCTCTCGAACATTACCACTCGTCTCCTCGGACAAGTTATTGCAACTGAAATCTGGCTCTCAACTATCTCAGAACTGTGCAATGCGAATGTGACGTATGCGAGAGAGTACCTCGACTAACGGGTTTCGCTCTAGCGTAATAAAATCCTTTCATACTAATAGGACACGTGTTACTGCATCGGAGAGTAGCTACGATGATGCTAGAGAGCCACAATGGACAAAAAAAGGATGGAAATACAGAGACTAGAAGATTCTGCCTGACTTTTGACAGTGTACGGGAAATTAAACGAAGCATAGATGATGATAAAGGGCATCGAAAAGTTACGTACCATTTTTCACGCTAACCAATATTTACTTATCCTTTATTGTCTAATAAGTATGCAAGGGTGTGTTGGAACCGCTTTCAATGAATGTCTAAACTTCACTGTAGTGCCAATTTATCCATTAATTTTGCATCCAGCCAATTATGAAGCGAAAACATATAGATCCCGCACGTGGCATATCCTGACGGGCCATGGTCCGTATCCAGAACACCTCTCATCCTAACACCCAGGTGACAGACACACAAACATACGACACCATAATGAGCATTTTTCTGCAGGGCAGGGTGGCCCAAAAACAACTGAGGTCACAAGCGCCAATTTTATAACCTGAGAACATTAATAAGGAAAAAAAGTTAAAAAGGGACTACAAGTTAAGGTAACTTGCCAGTGAATGGCTGGAAAAACAGTAATAATTTTCATAAAGTTTATGAGGGTCTAACTACATAATGTGAACTATGAATATAAAGAAATTTTAGGACAGTGAAAGTGTTTTGAGGATGAAGATTTTGGTATAAGAACAATCAGAATAGCTTCGATATAAACTTTATTATATAACCATTTATGTCGGTCAGTAATTTAAAATTGTTCCTGCCAGTCTATGTTTCAAGTCTATACACTTATTAACTAATTTTCCTAGATGCTTAAAACTTTGTGCACACAGTTATGACATTGTTATCTAAAAAGTTGACAACAATCACATGATTTTAATCAATAGTTTTTATACTATAAATACATAAACTGGACAATCAAAATTAAGGTAATTTTTTTCATAATTAATAAGGGTATATTTTTCCTCCTGGTGATAGTAAGCTGGTGTCTGTAGTCTGCGTTTCTCCAAACGGTAGCCCGAATTAACACAAGGGGTTTTAGACCTCTGGCTCAAGTAGTTTTTCTTTTTCTTTTTTTTTTTTTTGAATAATATAAGCATGTCAGAAAGTTTGATTTTCAGACCACTAGTTTTTTTTTCTTCATAATATAGGCATGTCGGAAGAAATTCAGTTTACGAGTACATTTCGAATTTTCACCATGCAACTTGTCAGAAAGCATTTCGAATTTTCACCATCAGAATAGCTTCGCTTACTAACTGTCCCGTTATAACGGGCAAACAAGTGACAGTGAGAGAGGCGCATAAATTAGACACATCGCGAACGCACAAATTACCCTAACTCCTCGCTGCCTTCACTTACAAGCTTCATACTTTGACACCGTCAAGCGACCACCGACCTTCGTACGTGATATCAATTTTAACTTGATACAGGCTTACTTTCCCAGGGATAAACGCTCTCAAAGACGGAAATACAAACCGAAAAACGGATTAAAGGAACTCAGAGAATTTTTCGTCTTATTTCATTACAAATTAAACACTTTCCGTTACTTTCCTTCAATTGTACTGTGACACCTTGTTTCTTTCCGCCTCTGGCGCTTCTAGGTCAACGCAAATAATAATGACGCCATTTGACACCCGACCGCAGCGGAAACACGGTAGTTGCCGCATAACAACATACATGTAAATTTGTTTTTTAAAGATAATCTCGATGTTCGAATCGATTCATTTAACTACCATTTTGTTCACAAAACTCTAAATATTGATTTGAGACGGAAAAAAATTGGAATTTTTGAAGCAGATTCACTAGCAAGTGACCTTAAGCCCAATCGATGTGCCGGCCGGAGTGGCCGAGCGGTTCTAGGCGCTTCAGTCTGGAACCGCGCGACGGCCACGGTCGCAGGTTCGAATCCTGCCTCGGACATGGATGTGTGTGATATCCTGCCCGAGGCAGGATTCGAACCTAGGCGACTGATGACCTCAGCTGTTAAGTCCCATAGTGCTCAGTGCCATTTTTTTTAACCCAATCGATGGAACGAAAGAAAGCAAAAAACAAGAACTTTCTCTTCGAGAAAGGTGCACAAAATACGCCGTAAAACACAACAGAGGTCCCGAACTAAAGATTAAATGTCCTTGGCCACATTGCACCGACGGATAAAAAGGAAAATGCGATCGACAGCCCGTGCGTCGTTCGCTAAAACGGTCGATAACCCAGACGGAAAACACACGCTAGAAAGAAGCTGTTAAAAAAAAAAAGGGCATTCAGTCAGAAAATGGAGAACCGTCAAAAGTTGACGACAATAACCACAAGATGGTGGGGGATCACCACCTAAAAATAGCGACGGTTAAAACGACAGTGCCCAATACGCAACCAAGCTAAAATGATCTTCTCACGGCGAAGGGGCCGAGAGGTGGTCAGCCAGTCCGCTGGGAGAGGTTTAATTCCCCGGAGCTCGCTCTCGTGAAGATGCCGTTGTGACACCACCTGCCGCCACACGGCAGCACGCAGATCATACGAAGGAACAAAAGAGCTAGCTAGCATGCCGAGGCACGAGGACTACAGCCTTAGCAGCGACGCCAGCAGCTTCATTTCCCGTCAGACCGAAGTGACCAGAAACCTACAACAACATCACGGTGGCTCCCTCAACAGCGAGCAAGTGGGAGATTTCTTGGACCCGTTGCACTAAGAGATGGACTGTGTACAGCACACATAGGCTCTGAAGCGTACTGAGAGAATCGGAGGATACGACACAGTTGGAAAGTCGGTGTCGCCGGATGTACTGGGTGGCCTGATAGAGGGTGACGGGCTATGCTGTAAATATTGAGCAGTGTTCTGTGAGCCGATAATGAAAATGGTGGGTGCCAATGGCGAAGACACACCCGACACTACGATCAATCCGAGAGTCATCAGTTTACGTGAAAGTTCTACCGCTAAGTTGTGTGCAGAGGTCGAGAAACTTACAGCGATAGATCAAATCACGAGTAATGTCCTTGGAAAGCGAATGAAGCCCAAGATGAACACGGCTGACGAAGCCAAGGCAGTAAAGTGTTCACACCCATAGGGATTGTGGAACGTAGCGTGAAGTTAAGCTGCCAGAGCAGTAGCCCAAAGCGAACTCCCGAGAGGTAACGGGGAAGAAGGCGCGCCCCACAGTGTCGGTCAAGGGGATAATCGAAAAAGGAGGCACAGGATGGGTGGCCGGGCGTGGTAGGCAAACGGCATGTGAGGAGCACATTACGCCGGTATGACGGTGCTAGATCGGCAGCTTTTGCGTAGAGAATATCAACCGGGCTAGCGTAACAGTCGCCAGTGGCCACAACTATTCCACATTGATCCAATACGCTTCCCAGGAAGTACCGCTGAGGACACGTAGGACATTAAGTGACCAGAAACAGCGTGTGGCCAGGCAAGACAGATGGGTGGATCAAGAAAGTTTCCTATCAAGCATGAACCCCAGAGATTTCGTTGTTTCAGCGAACGGAAGAGCAACAGGCCCAAGATGTAAAGACGGTGGAAGAAAATTATTGCGCCGCCAAAAATTCGAACAAACAATTTTTATCATAGAAAAAAGGAAAGCTACTGTCTATCCTCCACGGATAAAGACGATTGAGACATCGCTGAAGGCGCCAGTCGAGGAGGCAATTCCGTGGAGAACTGCAATATGTCTCAAAATCGACGACGAAAATGGAGCCAGATGCCTGGCGGGAGATAGCCCGTAATAGGGTTAATAGCGATAGCTAAGAGGACGACGCTGAGGGCGGAGCCTTGAGCCATCCCATTCTCCTGGATAAAGGTGTCCAACAAGGCAGAACTCACAAGCGCCTTGAATACTCTAAGTTCTAGGGGACGGATGACCTCAGACGTTAAGTCCCATAGTGCTCAGAGCCATTTGAACCATTTTTTTGAACAGGAGATCCAAACGGCAATAGGGGTGCGTCGAGTCTGAAAGGAATGTGAATGCTCGAGTGCTAAGGCAGATGAGGTAGGGGTGATTGAGAAGGTGAGCCAACAGGGCACCTCTAGGACAGGTTCCAGAAGAGCCACAAAGGGGATGGTGTACTTTAAAGTCACTGAGCAGCAGAAAGAGGTGAGGGAGCAGACCAATAAGCTGCAGCAAGTCGTCCCTGGTGACACCGAATAGCGGAGGGATGTAGACGTTACAAAGAGGAAACATGAAGTGAGGAAGGAAAACGTTGACTGCAACAGCTTGCTTGTTCAGTGAGATGGTTGACTATGAGCGTCATCCCAAGTGAGCAGCATGACTCCCCATGAGATGGAATGCCATCCTCAAGGAGAAGGTCAAAGCGAACCGGAAAGAAATGCGAGAGGTCAAAGATGTCGCGAGAACGCAATTTTGTTTCCTGAAGGCAGAAAACAAGTGGACGCTGGAAGTCCAAGTGTAGCCCGTAATGCCTACTTGTGGAATCTAATGCCCTGAACATTCCACTGGAGGAGAGTCGTGATGAGAAAAGGGGAGGAGGGAGAAAAACGAAAGTTTGTCACCTCGGCGGCTGCCGAATGCCAGCCTTCGAAGATTCACTGCTACAGAGGCATCGGCATTCTCACTAGGTTGGCCTGTGGATTCCAGTTGGCGGTGCACACAGACGAAGCGGAGGTCGGCCAGGTGAGTGTATCACACGGCGACGCCGTTGAAGAGAATCGCCGAGTCGGTGAAGGAGAAGACCGTTTGTCTTTGTTTGTTTTCTTAGAGTCTTTTCAGTTGGCAGAGGAAGACTTAGATGTTTGTTACCTGGAGGGACGTAAAAAGTCTTCATCGGAGTATTCCCTCTGTCGTTTCCGACCTGCAGGTTGTGAAGCCGGTGATATCGCCAATGGAGGCGACGATGTGGTTGCTTGTTGCACAGCCGGAGGAAAAGGAGGTGGGGACGCTGCTGTTACACTGGGCGACTTAACAACCAGGGTGCCGAATTTGAGATCGCAAGTCTGTGTGGCTGTGTCCTTTGTGGAGCGATGTGTAGTAAGGACAGTACTGTAAGTGTCAGATGGTAATACACAAGTCTTTCCCGTAGCCAACAACCGGAAAGTGACAGGATAAGGCACTTTTTGCTTCATCCCACTCATCGAGATACACAGGACATTCTCAGGATGAGGCTGCGTGGTCACCACTGCAATTGATACAGTGGGGAGAGGGAGTGGGGCAATTGGCCTCGTGACCACCCCTACCACAAGTAACACATTTGGTTGTGTTTCGGCAGGAGATTACAGCGTGGTTGTAACATTGACACTGGTAGCAATGCACCGCGTTCGGAACGTACAGTTGGACTGAGATTAGTTCATAGCCTGCTTTGATTTCTGATGGAAGTACTATCCTATCAAACGTGAGAAATAGAGAGCGAATAGGCACTAAAGCTGAATTCACCTTTTTTATTAACCGATGGACTGCAGTGGTGCCCTGATCAGAAGGGTACGACCATTGAGCAGCCTAGTGTAAATAACACCACGTGAATAATTCAGTGTTCGATAGGCCTCAACACAAACAGGATAGCTGTTGAGGAACAAAGCTGCAAGCTGTTGTTGGGCTTGAGAATCACAATTTGTCTCCAAAACCACAGTGTCATTAGATGAACAAGAGCAGGATTTCACAGCCAGTAACTGCATCAACAGCTTCTGAATTATAGGTGGATTAATCGCAACAAAGGACCGACATTCTTCAGTCTGTGATAACACGAGGAACCGAAGAACAGCTGGGAGAGTCTTCGTATCTTGAACCTCATTCTATTTTGTGTTTGGTAGATGTGCACTGCGAAGATGGTGACTCTTCCAACTGAGGGAGGGGGGGGGGGTCCCTCAGAGGGAGACCTCTCTAACTCCTGACAGAGGGACCAACCGGCAACAACTCAGGTAATCACTCCTGTCTGGGCCTGGCATGTACCAGGGGATACATGTGAACCCTACCTGCCGACCCGGGGCTGGGAATTACGCGTTACCCAGTCTCCTGTTACGCGGCAGAGTAGTGGTCCCGCCTGCAGGAGACGACAGTTAGGAGGAAGAAACAAAGAAGATCCACAAGTGCCACGCGAAGGAAGGATAGGAGATGGAGAACGAAGAAAGAAAGAAAGAGTGTTGGGACTGTTCTGAAGTCAGGGTACTGAAACTTCGGAACACACTCGCAAAAACATGTTGCCCAAGGGAGGGGAACAAGAATAGCTGAAGGACAGACACGCAGCATAGAAGGGAAAAGATGCTGCAAAGGCTGGGGCGCCGTGGTAGCCAAGCACGAACTCAATGAAGAGGGGAGAGCCCCCTGCGGGTGGGGGCTCTCCAGATGCGACAGGTGCCTGGCTTCTTCGTTGCGATTGTACCTATGGTATGGCTATTTGTATCGTTGAGGGACGCAAGACACTTCACAACAGTTAGGTCGGGTCCAGGGTTCACAGAGGGCTCCACTGAGTGAATGATCTTTTATTACCATTTTATCCCAGCCTTCCACACAACGTTCCCGCAAAGTAAACGGACGAGAGTGTAATACTTGTTCAGCCTGTCTAGCATTTGTGTGTTACTGGTCACTGACAAGAAGCCAGAGAGAGGAATTCCTGTTTCCTTTTCCTTGTTTATAATTAGATACCCCCCCTCCCTCTTTGAAGCTGAGAGAATAGATAGGAGATAGACAGACGTCGCCTGCTCCATTTTGATAAGGACGGGGTGCCCACGTTCTGCCAATACAGTTAACAACTGAGAAGATCCGAATCGGAGAACCACAGTGGGTTGCAAGCCGGTCCTGCACGCTACCATTACAGCTGTCTTCAGTTGATCAAGAAGCAGAGGTTAGCAGACGGCCAGGTAACTTCTTACCATACCGAAGTTTCCTGCACGGAATCATTCAGAACGGTAGTGGTCGAATTTTGACCGCTTAGAACGTCATCATGTCTACCGACAGATTTGGCTGTTTGCTGAAACAACAGTCTGACGCATAGCTTTCATTGAGAGGGTCCTGAATATTTTAATGCATCGACTGCATTCCTGGCACTGGGTAGACCCTCACAAACGGCATGTGGCAGAGCCGATCAAAGACAGAATGACGGTGCGCTGCCTGCATGCGGTCCGAGGAGTCTTCCCGTGAGCTGATGACCTGCGGCGTGGCGTGACACGTAACGATCGACGTCAGCCAACGCACCGCAAGGTTCCCCTCGTTTTAATTTTATTACACAAAATACGCACAACATTCTTGATTTTTTTATTGCTGCCGTTCCCAAATCTTGACAGACAACAACCAACGAAAAAAATGGTAGAAGCACACCGGAACTGCCTTTACTTAAACACACAACGGAAATGGGTAAAATTTAATTTAAGTGAAGTTGACATTCTCGTTTGACGACCTGCACATCTAACTTAGAAAGAAGCGTCATTGGTAGACGACGACTCAAAAGCTGTATTACACACACACGAAGTTATCGTATTAGCTTCAAACATACATCCCTTCCCCTGACACACAGCGACGATTGCAGAGGATATGGAAAGCCGCGCGCGCGCGCGCGCGCGCGTGTGTGTGTGTGTGTGTGTGTGTGTGTGTGTGTGTGTGTGTGTGTGTGTGTGTGTGTGTGTGTGTGTGTGTGTGAAATCTTATGAGACTTAACTGCTAAGGTCATCAGTCCCTAAGCTTACACACTACTTAACCTAAATTTTCCTAAGGACAAACACACCCATGCCCGAGGGAGGACTCGAACCTCCGCCGGGGCCAGCCGCACAGTCCATGACTGCAGCGCCCTACACCGCTCGGCTAATCCCCACGCGGCGGAAGCCCTTGGCAAAAGGTTCTACAAGAATGCTATTCAGAACTGCCGTCACATTTCTTAAATCGATTCAAGAATTCCATCTCCAAGAAGTCCCGTCTTGAGGGTAGAGTTCAGTTAGGCTGACAGCACAAAGTTTGCCGCACATGGCAAATTCAATATGGAGGTACTCTGCTCTGTGATACACTACAGAACATAAGGTCACTCTTTTGTTTATGCAAGTACTAATACCTCTTAAATTATATTACTTGGCGGCGACAAAAGAAGAAAGAATAGAATTTAATGGCTTGTCAAAGGAGAATTCATTATGAAACTGAGCAGTAGCTCAGTAGGACAAGAACAGAGAGCAAATTAATGCAGAACCACCCCGGCATTCAGCTGAAAACATTTCTGAAAATCTCGTAAATAATGAATTTAGACTGACATATGCTGATATGAAATCCTTTCCCTCCGAATACGTGTCCATGGCGTCGGCAGCAATTCCATAATGGGGAACGCAACGTTTGTCTAATCACTACAAGAATCTTCCATTCCTCTGCCTCATAAAAGAGAAAAAAATATCATGCCTTTGATCGAACACTGAACACATTCTTCTCGAGAGACGAATCCTAATCACTAGGCTACATGAGTCCTAATGTACTGATACTGATTCTCAAATCACTGAAGCTGTAGACCTCACTGAAAAGAAAAAGTTACTGAATTGATAGTTTTCCCAGCATATGGATCAACTATCTCTGTTAGAGGAAGTCGGAGACAGTTGAAAATTCCTCCAGAAACACGGTTAGGCATTTAAAACACGGCGAGCGCTGTTTTCAATAGGCTGCGGGGAGTGACAATCTATACTTTTAGAGATATGAGGTTCATTTCAAAAAATCCTGAACACTGCGCATGCGCGACCGTTACGCTAGCGTTATCAAGTTGACATTCGTGTCAGCTGTGAGCGAGACTTTAGGCGTGACGGTCGCATATGTGCTTGCTGGTTCGCGCGGCCGCGTCGTTAACTCAGTTTTAAGATGGAAGTTGAAACCGAGTCAGGTCTGATTACATGTAGTGACCAGCATTCCTACATTAAAGTCAAATCACTACATGAAACGAACCCAACGGAAATTTACACCGCTTTGAGAGAGGTGTGGGAGAATAGTGTAGTGGATCGTAGAACAGTATCACAGTGGTCTGTTCATTTCAGTGATGGTCGGATAAGCAGTGAGGGCAACCCGAGAAGTGAACTCCATTAACTGCAACAGACTACACCTCTCGAGTTCAAATGGCTGTGAGCACTATGGGACTTAACTTCTAAGGTCATCAGTCCCCTAGAACTTAGAACTACTTAAACCTAACTAACGTAAGGACATCACACACATCCATGCCCGAGGCAGGATTCGAACCTGCGACCGTAGCAGCCGTGCGGTTCCAGACCGTAGCGCCTTTAACCGCTTGGCCACCGCGGCCGGCCCTCTCGAGTTACTGTGAATTATATTTTGGGAGAGGATCGACGAAAAACACGAGAGGAAATTGCATATGAGGCCAGAATGTCTGTCGCTTCAGTTTATAGAATCGTAACTGAAAAGTTAAAGATGAGAAATATTGTTGCCAGACGGGTTCCGTATAATCTGAGCTAAGACTAGAAAGCAGTTCACAAAAGAATCGCACAAGAATTGCTTCAACGACATCGAACAGAAGAAAACCAGTTTCTGAAAAGGACTGTTGCATTTGATGAAATCAGAATACGAGATTTTGAGCCAGGACTGAAGATTCAGTCATCACAATGGATAAGTTCCGACTTCCGCCAACAATCGAAGGTAAAACTGATGATCACTTCTGAGTATGACGTGAATGGGGTCGTAGTTACCGTTACAGTGCACCAGGGGACGTCAGTACCGGACGCGTATTACGAGCTGTTTCTGCAAAATGTTTTGCGTCTGGAAACTCGCCACTGAAGGGCTGACCTGCTTGCAGCTGAGTGTCCTCATTTTGTTAAGACCGCATATTGCCCTACCAGCGAGAAAAATGCTCGACAAATATAGATGGGAAATACTTCTCCACCCATCATACAGATCTGATACGAGTCCATTACACCTTGAATTGCATCCCATACTGAAGGAACAACTCCGTGGAAAATCTTTCGATGGATTTGATGAGGCGTGTAGTGAGGTGACCACAGTAATCAAACAGCTCAACAACGAAGGTGTCCTATCCGGACTACAGAAGTTGCCAAAACGTTGGGAAGCTGTTATAAGCAAGAATGGAGATTATATTGAATGCCTGCGAATGTATTTGGTAACAGGAATTATTTTCTTCAATTCTGACAGTGTGCAGAACTTTTGAAATGACACTCGAATATACCCTACGGGTATACATACTACATAAATATGTTGACGTTTTATTGTCTAATAAGGGAAATGTAAAACACTTTCTAAATAAGTGTCTTAAAACTATCCTTGTAGAGTAGATTTATTATGTAAAAACATGATCCGAAAGGCAATGTATTTCAAAATTAACTTGAGATAAGCCTTTGGACATTATATCTGTATATGGTCCGTGTAGAAACAAAACTAAATGCTTGCTTGCTTCAGTTAGTACGAAATTATCTAACAGTTGCTTACGAATAAAGGTGAGTGCTGGAAAATTGGACTGCCTTGAGAATATTATGCAAAAATATTTAAGCCAGGCTTCTGACCGAGACGGTTGCTAGGAAAGCACGGCGACTAATACAACTACACGCAGCTTCACGCTTAGCTAGTGAAGCACATGAGAGAGAGAGAGAGAGAGAGAGAGAGAGAGAGAGAGAGAGAGAGAGACGATTGCTTCCTAACGGGACAATATCACAGAATTAAGGACTAATGCCCCTTAAATTGAGATCAGATTCTGTAACTTACAGTGGGTTTAAATCTGAAAGTCGACAGGCACCTTAAACATAACACGAATCTTTTTCTATACACACAGCTGAAGAGGCACGTGCAAAGAGGGCGAAAATTTAGGTACGTGCAATACTATAACATTATTTACCTTTATGAAAGACTGCAGTATTAAGCAGCCTACATACCTTCAGTTTATGTACAGTTATCCACCTACTTCAAGATGCACGAGGATATCTGAACTGAAAGAGTGTAAACCACATTTAGTTTGCCCCACAGCTCTTTCAGTTACCGCAGTTCTATCGTTCCGTAGGCAGCGTTCACGGCGATCACGCGACAACGGGTGACAAAAAGGAGAGCCGACTTTAATACGTGAAACTAAAGCATTTAATATGTTGTACGTTGGCACAGTGACAAAACCCGTATAAACATCGCACTCTTTCTCATTCCCTCCCTCCCTCTCCCCCCTTAACGTCATCAGATGTTGCTTCCTCCACACAGATGTGTTGAATATAACACGGTACAATATTTTTATCGTGATTCAAATGGCTTAAAAACGCCAAGGGGACGAAGTTACCTAATGGCTTAATTACAACATAAAGTCATTATTTCAAAAATTAATACAGCGTACGCAGGAAAATGACGTTCCTGAAGAAATTCATCGTGCCTATGTACCCATTTATACGAACTTCATGTATCTACTATGGAACGTTTCAACTGGTTTCAAATTACGCCAATAAACAGTATTTCTCTTAGCTATCGAAAATGGAAAGATATAACTAAATTGCTGCCCACGGCTAAAACAATCGAAGAGGCGGAACGTAGGACAGTCGACTCCAAAATCGCACGGTAGCGGGCGCGTTTTTGGAAGTGCTGGCTGGTTTGGGTGGATCTGCATTGCTTCTGCAAGGATCAGAGTGCACATGTTGCTGGATGCTGCGGAACCATCCCCAGTACGTAAGCCACAGCGCCCCAGCCCCAACAGTAGTCATATAGTATTAATTTACATCAGGAACAAATACCAGCTGATGCAGTTGAAAACGAACAAATACCAGCTGATTCAGTTGAAATGATCTTTGAAGTGTCTTGTTAATCTTTTCTTATGCAGATTTTCTTTTGTTAGGAGAACAGTAATAGACGATATCGCTTATTCATCATTTCTGACCTTAATATCAATACATCGAACTGAAGCTCATTCGTATTTGAACGGTTGCAGCCATCTTGCCAGTAGTGGGACAAGGTTCGTGTCAGTGCACTCTGCATTGTTGCCAAATTTATTCAAGATGGCGGCGATGACGTCATCCCAGATGGCGGCATGTAGACTTGGCGGCAGCGCATGACGCCATGCAAGATGGCGGATTTTGGCGGGAAAATAGGCCAATTGGGCTACCTCCACTAACCTAAACCCCAGAAAAATGGCGGGAAATTTGAATTTTGGCGGGAAAATAGGTCAATTGGGCTACATCCACTAACCTAACGCTCCAAAAAATGGCGGCAAATTTGAATTTTGTCGGGGAAAAAAAGGCTAATATGGCTACGTCCACTAACCTAACCCTCCAGAAGAAACCGTATTTGTCTTCATTATTATTCATTACTATTCATGATCATTTATTATCATTCATTAACATTCATTATCATTTATTATTATTATTTATCATTATTGGCCTACCTCTACTAAAAAATTTGCGCCACGTTCAAATTCCAAAACGATAATGACTGCAAAACCGTACTTGTCTTTATTATTATTCATTATTACCCATTATCATTCATCATTTATTATTATATATTATTTATTATTATTATTTATTATTATTGGCCTACCTCCACTAACATAGAAAATCGCGCATTGTTAAAATCCACACGCCATAATTCCTGGAAAACCGTACTTCTATTTATTATTATTATCATTTACTATTATTTATTAGCATTTATTATCATTTATTATTATTTATTCAAGACGGTCGATTTTTGCGGCAAGAAAGCCAATTCCCTTACATCCATAACAAAAAATCTGTCACAAATTCCAATACGATAGTCTGTCACACCAACGAAAAAAAGTGCAAATTGGGCCACATGCACACCTAAGTCCACCTCATCCTACGAACTTTTAAATTTTCGCGGTCACTTATTGTTTCACTCCTAAGCTATGAAAATCGAGTCAAATAATAATAAAGTGTACTTTTACTAACGTAAGTCACCTCCTGTGAATTCGTGGGAAAAGGACTGGAGTCTTTATTTCAAACAGTACCGTCATCACTTGTTCTCCAGAAGAGTTAGTACACATCTTAGAGATGGCAGTCCAGTCGCCACGAGGTCCCCAGTCCAACTGAATTAGTTCATATGGTCGCCGCCGACCCGCGCCGGACCGCGCGCCACCGGCAAGCGAGCGGTCGCCTCACGTGACGGTCGTCGGCTGCGATCCGCATGCGCTACCTGTCCAGCAGCCGCTCACGTCACAGCCTACTGACACCGACTCGCTTCGCAGGCCCGCGCTGGTCCAGCGATGTAAACATGCCAAAGCTGTTCGCTGGACAGGTTGAAACCTGCCGATGGCGACTTCATAACGGTAGGTCGGTTGATCCAGCACCTGGTTGACAAAGAACGCCCTGCACCACGTTTGGGGCTCTAGAGTGGAATCCGCCATGACGTCACAACAGGTGGTCCAGCACATGTGCTCGCCACAACGTCCCTCGCTAAGTTAATTGATCACCCGACTCTCATTATTCAATCCACATTTTGAGCTTACCTAATCCTAGATCGTCGCGAAAACACACGTCCGTACACATGAGCCATCGCGCGCGCCTACCTTAGTACCTCCGCAAGTGAATGTAACAAAGTTCACAAGACTACTTAATTAAATTGATCAATTAATTAACATCTCTGATGCGGAAAAGTGCCACGTCCACCTAGGCTTGCAATCAATTTTCACCAGTGCCACACCCACCTGGACTTGGAATTAAGTCCCTACCGACCACCAAGGCCCCTTACCGATCCATGCTCGTTGGCTAACACGTACTAATGTTTACTGCTGTTTACTAACGTGCACACCCTCAGTACTCGTAATCTGCCCAAATAACGCATAGCAAAATAACTCAACAGACGTGCGCAATCAACCTGTCCCACACTATGTCACACGTCCGACAGCTCTCAATTCGCTCAAAGGTCTGTGTTCGCCCCCTCAAACATGACTTGATGACAGCCGCATTCACGCCTAACACCGGAGAAATTCATATCACCTAGGCGCCGAACATGACTATCCAAGCCAGGCCGCGCACGTCGTCTGTCACCGTCCTAACTTAGTGCGGTCCAACACACAGGTTAAGGGCGCATTACATTGCTTGCCGGCCTATTTGCGACACATATCCACCTTCACGTCTGTTGTCATAATAGCCGAGAGTGAGTTCACACACAGACCGTCCGCATACATCCCAGCGCTGCCCTCCCCTCACAATCTAAAACGATCATCCAACTATGTAAAAAAAAAAAAAAAAAAAAATAAGAGCCCAGTCAACCTCTCCGAAATTGTATAGTGTCCCAGAAATAGTTAACGCTCGCTTTCGTGTTTTCTCAGCTTATTTGTAAATTCAAATTCTTACCCTAACAGAACTTGTTCACGAAAATAATACTGAATGCACTCCTAACCACCTACCCTAGCAGCTCTCAACATACGCAAATGTTCTCAACCCTCCCACATCCCAGCACAATCGATTAATCATTCTTATTCCTTCTTATCGAATTTACCGGCCTAACTTCCTAAGGCCCCGTTATCAAAGTACAACCCTGCTTTTCTTTCTGAGGCTTTCTGTGCTTACTTTTACACTGATGGCTAAATTACCTCCACAGCCCGCTCATCTACACACACACACACACACACACACACACACACACACACACACACACACAAAACATGGTCATCCTATCTACTCATCCCATAACATACGCAATAGTAACGTTACAATCCATTATATACAAACCCTACACAATGTAAGCCACAGTAGCTTTACAATACCGACTATATGACCCAATGCTCTCCATTCCTTAGGAAGCGCTGTGAACCTGCTCTTTCTTTCTACATACGCGACACTCAGCTGTAATCAGCTCTTCTACATCAACGGACAGAAGTCCCTCTCAGAACAGTTCCACAAATTCGTCGATCACTTCCCCTCAACACAAATGCGTTACTCTCTCTTCTTCATTGCCTGCTCGCTTTGTCTACAAACATATCCAGACTCATAGACTACAAGAACACACCAAAATTTTTCTAAGTACAGACCAAAAAATGATATTCACACTCTCGAATACCGAAGTCGTTGATGTCATAATTACAGTTAAATGTTACGATCGTGGTCTCAATTGATTGGCATTTCACAATGAGCTAAGTATCGGATATACACACTCTTGACCGCTGTTACTTTGGAAATATCTCTACCGTCCTTACGACTTCCTCTCTATTCATCACATAACGTAAACAATAGTAACTTTACAATGAAATACATGCAAACGCTACACAACGTAAACCACAGTAACTTTACAATACAGTATACACACATTTGACACAAAACAGTGCACTTATGCAGTATATCTCTACAGCATGCGAAAAAAATATCCTATTCCTACAGCGTTACACCGCAATGCTCTCCAGTCCAAGGAAAGCACCGTCAACCTACTCTTTCTCTCTACAGACCCGACACTCAGAGCTAATCTTCCCTCTTACATCAGTGGACCTAAGTCACCCTCAGAACTCTTTTTACAAATTCGGTATCGTCTCCCCTCAGCACAAACGCCTTACTGTCTCTCCTTCCTTGTCTGTTCGATTTTCTACAAACATCCTCAGGCTCATAGCCTGCAAGAACACATGTACTTTCTCCAAAATATTACACCATTTTAGCTGTACTTCTCAATATCATCCACTAGGCTACACCCTACCGATCACTAGTTTATCATAATTCCCATTTAAATTAATTTTCTACAAACGCCGAACTTTATCTATGTGGAGCATGCAGCAAACCACTGACTAACTAGAAACAAACATACGGAAAACGATATTTTCACTCTCGAATACCGTTCTCAGTCATGTAACATATTTGAGATTTTCGCTATAATTTACATGTCAACTAAGGTCTGTCCCAGGTCTAGAGAACAGACAAGCGTGTATCCAACACACTACAATCGATCTTCACTCAATTAAATAAAGGCAGTAAATGAGCAGAAGTAGTCAGCCGAACAATCTACATCCCACCGAATAAATCAATCATCTTCTCAAATTCTGACTTGATCACCAAAGCCGCACAACACATACTATTACTTCGCTATTCGGTCGTCTAGAGGACAGCAAAGTTAACTCTTACAGATCGATACACTCCAACAGGTCTCTGCATTCGGACAGCTGCTCCTATTATTTATTATCATTTATTATTATTTATTATAATTTATTATTTATTATTATTTATATCATGCGCATGTGTTCGCCACAAGGTCCGGAGTCCAACTGGGTTAGTACACATCGCCACCAGCAGAGGGCGCCATTCAAGATGTCCTATTTTTGTGGAGAGTTTGAATTTTGGCGGAAGATCATACAATTCGTTTACCTAACAAAAATGGCTCCAAGTTCAACTGTGTTTAGCTCCTATCACAACCACCAGAGCGCTCTGTCATCACGTCAGTTGATTACGTAATTACCGTTATTCAAGATGGCTGCACCCAGTGCGAAACGTGTCACCTTTCCCGAACCTGCATGCTACAGTAAAATTCCAACTTGGCTTTAGTCAACCTTACACATTGTTCAGCTGATCCCATTTCCAGATCTTGGCGCATCTGATCTCTGCAATTTAAGTCAGAGAAAGATATCCATTATCTTCTGCAGCCTACATAGAAACAGAACGACCTTAGTTACTGCAACAGAACCTTGCCATGACCATTCGCCGGAAATGCGCGCAATGTTGTACGTCCCAAATTAGATACAACAGATCCTCAACATCCTATCATCTTTATTCTCCACCATCAAACAGTGAAAAAAAATTACCAACTATAAAAGCTCATCCTATTTACAAGTCACGAAGACACCAATGCGATCCACCTCCAGCGCGGACAAACGGAATTCACAATACTCCCACCGAATAACTCAGAGTGCAGCCATCCAAGAATTCCTAACAGCTCACGAAGTCCGACAACTCAAACTGCAGCTGCCTATGTGGACAAGATCATATTAAATATCCAGACGCTGCAGAGAAAACTTTGAAGTTTGATCACCCATACTCTAAGCGAATGAGAAGCTACCTCTGACCCTTGTTCAGACACTGTTTTCTAACATGCTTTTGCACACTGCCGAACATTTCGTCTATCTGCCAGGACTTCGAAGTCTGTGTCTGATTTTAAACAGACATTAACACGGACTGATGCACGGCCTCTCACAGGAAACTTTACCTTGCATCATGTAAATCATATTCTTACGATCGATAGCATAACACTGAATGATTTTAAATAAAGGACAGCTACAAGACATGGAAACTAGAAGAGCCTGGCGGCGTTGTGGCGACTTTTCAAACTAGCCCCCCAAAGTGACTGACGGCCTCTACATTTAAACCCATATGTCACAGTGACCGAATAGTTAATACCTCTGCGTTCCATTTCTAGTGATTCCTCATTTTGCACACAAGTACCGGATCACCGTTTTCGGTGCTAGCAACCCCAGAAGTTGCGGTCCATCAACCAAAATTTGTTCCCTAACTCAAACAAGCATTGTCACTCAATCACTATGTGGTACCCAATGCCCGGATGGGATGGAGAAGGCACCACCTATCTACTGTAATATTATACATCACAGCTGATATCGCGAAAAATTTTACAGTAAGTCCAACACTGGCCAATCATGTGACAGAATATTTTCCTAATTTGAGGCCGGCCGAAGTGGCCGTGCGGTTAAAGGCGCTGCATTCTGGAACCGCAAGACCGCTACGGTCGCAGGTTCGAATCCTGCCTCGGGCATGGATGTTTGTGATGTCCTTAGGTTAGTTAGGTTTAAGTAGATCTAAGTTCTAGGGGACTAATGACCTCAGCAGTTGAGTCCCATAGTGCTCAGAGCCATTTGAACCATTTGAACCTAATTTGAGTATCATAGCTAAACCATACCCCCCCCCCCCCCCTACTTTGCAAGTATCATTGCGAGCATTGATAGATGACTGCTCAGTACGCCCATTCGCACTTAATTCTCGAACACATAAAAACAACCAAAGTATACGAGACAACGCTAACATATTTCTAAGACCACGCGCATAGTACTCGATCAATCTCTCTACGTATGGCGGTTACAGGGCAATCTCGTCGTCTTACGTTAAAAGACCATCCTCACCTGGGCATTGACCAACCTACCCTGCAACATAGCTACCCAATTAATCCTGAACTGAGCAGACGAATACAGCTACACTCCACCTCTCTTGACTGAATAGAGTTTTCCTAGCCCTAACCCCTCCAACTGCACCACATTTCTCGACATGTGACCAAGTCTTGGAGCTTAGCACACCATATCGATCTATATTAACAGATTTCAAAGTGCCTTAATGTAATAGCATACAGTTAAGAAGAACAAGAACCGAGTAATATTTATACGCAACGCAGTTCGACACATTTTTACGTAAATCATCCAATCTATCATGTGTAAATTATTGTTCTAGAGTCTAGGATCGGTGCGCCGAAGGTTCTGGTGAAAGAGAGAGAGAACATAAACCAACGCCCTCCTAAGACTAGAATGTTCCGCACTTAAAAACGGGCGATAATCTTAGATCGCCTTCTTTTCCGTCCTGTCAGACATACATCCTTCTTCCCAGTTCCCCTACACTGAGCTACCTTTCCCCAATCGTAAAACATTTGCTTTGTACGATACGAGCGCAATACAGCCCTGCGGACAATTGTAGTGCCCACTGTTCACATCCGATCACAGACATACAGAAAACAGAGCAAGCGCTCTCCGAATGTGGAGGTGACTGGATACGCCTGTGTTACATTTACAGGCAATTTTAGAACACAGAACGATAGGTTATGTCGCGGTCGCATGGATGGATCTGACATAAAATCGAAAGAAATGCGTAAACTGATTAGGGCATAGGTATAAACTAACCTAATATACATCGAAATGCGGTGAAAATGATTAAGTACTTGCTTATCTTCTGGCTCGCACGGAGCAATTTGTACATGGAGTCACTTTTTCCTCGAAGGGACAAGTCTACATGTGTGCAAATCAGAGATGGCCTACTGCCCAAAACCCAAGGGAAGAAATTCCCAATGTCTATCAAAGATCGACGAAGGCTAGATAAGGGATGAAAAAGAAGAAAGGTAGACACAGGAAGAAAGGCCGGTGTGGTGTCCCACATAGAGAGCAGCCGAAAGCACACATAAGCAGAGTGCAATGACGGGATGTATTTCCCTTACCCCCGCAACTCACCTGTGGTACCCCAATCAGAAATTGCCGAAGAAAGACTACCGCCACCAACACAGCAAGAGAAGCCCAGATAGACAAAAGGCGAACAAGTCGAACAGACCATGCAAGAGGTGCGAGGAAGAGTAAAAGAGCAGATAGGGTGAGGGCCGTACTGGACCACCAAGCCCATACATCCGCAGCCTGGTCTGGGGAGAGGAGGCAACAGACCTCAATGGGCCGATTGGTTAAGTATCCCTCCCTTAAAGAGAAAGGTAAAAGTCGACTTCATGAATAAAACATGAAACTAAGTGAGCGGCTGAACCATCGCCTTCAAACTTCTGGGGTAGCGGGTCACGGTGATTGAGAGTCCGCCGCAGCACAGCTAGGTTGAGACAGTCCACAAAATGTGGACCACCGTCAAATGTGAACCACGACGGCAATGGGGCAGACGGAGGATCTGACCCTGAATCAGCTAAGTATGGCTGAAGTGGAGAAGGCAAAGGGCGGTACAGTCCTTGCGAGATAGCTGCATGGAGGACCTCCACAGATTCCAAGTCTCCTTTATAACCCATAGTTAAAGACTGAAAGAGTGAATCATTCCATATCACTAAAGCCTGAGGGCGAAATATTGATCAGAGGTCTGTTTCCGGAATACCAATCTCAAGAGTCAGCTTACTGGTATCCAGTTTGGCCAGACTATCAGCGAGTTCATTCCTCGGGATCACAATGTGACACACTGTGCAAGGGCGTACCGGGAATCCTGGGTAGACAAGACAGAGGGATACCGAGGGTAACACTGATGAAGAACTTTCGAACTGCTCAATGAGTCGCTGCAGATGAGAAAGGACTCACTGACGCAGGGATGGATATGCTCAAGAGCACGAGAGATGGCTACCAACTATCCAGTAAAAACACTGCAGCTATCGGCAAGGACTGCAGTTCATTATGTCCCGCGCGAGTATGGCCAGCAGCCAGCAATCCATCAGTATAGATTACTTCTGAACACCGGGATGCGCCAGAGATGGAGAAAAATTGGTGGCGGAGGGCCTCGGGAAGAACAGTGTCATTCGGACCTTGTGACAGGTCAAGATCAAGTTGTGGCCGAGGGATGCACCACGGAAGTGTACATGAGTGAGTCCACAGGAGAGGTGGTAGAGGAATTGGCTCTGAGCACTATGGGACTTAACTTCTGAGGTCATCAGTCCCCTAGAACTTAGAACTACTTAACCTAACCCTAACTAACCTAAGGACATCACACACATCCATGCCCGAGGCAGGAATCGAAGGTAGAGGAACCTGCAGCAGACGGATGTCCACGTTGAGAAAGAGAAGACTGTAGCTCGGATGCTTAGAGGAGCTGCAAACATGTATAGCATAATTACAATACATTGTTGCACCTGAGTAATTGAGAAAGGGAGCACTTTGTATTTCTCGCCAACACCGCTAGCTCCCCCCCTCCCCTCCCCCAAAAAAAAAATTATCACTAACTACAGTGTTCAACCATCCCCCTTCCTCCCACATGAACCATGGACCTTGCCGTTGGTGGGTAGGCTTGCATGCTGCAGCAATGCAGGGGTAACACCAACCAAAATGGCCTTGCTGCGCTGGTACTGCGAACGGCTGAAAGCAAGGTTAAACTACGAGCGTAATTTTTACCAAGGGCATGTAGCTCTACTGTATGGTTAAATGGTGATGGCATCCTTCTCTGGTAGAATATTTCTGAGATAATATAGTCCCCATTTCGGGTCTCCGGGTGTGGACTACTCAGGAGGACTCCGTTAACAGGACAAAGAAAACTGGTGTTCCACAGAGCGGAGCGTGAAATGTCAGATCTCTTAATCGGGTAGGTAGGTTAGAAAATTTAATAAGGGAAATGGATAGGTTAAAGTTAGATATAGTGGGAATTAGTGAAATGGCAGGAGGAGCAAGGCTTCTGGCCAGGTCAATACAGTGTTATAAATACAATATCAAATAAGGGTAATGCAGGGGTTGGTTTAATAATGAATAAAAAAAAAGTGCGGAGAAGCTACTACGAACAGCATCGTGAAGGCATTGTTGTAGCCAAGATAGGCACGAAGTCCACAGTAGTACAAGTTTATATGCCAACTAGCTCTGCAGATGACGAAGAGATTGATGAAATGTATGATGAGATAAAAGAAATTATTCAGATAGTGAAGGGAGACGAAAATTTAATAGTCATGGGGCACTGGAACTCAATAGCAGGAAAAGGAAGAGAAGGAAAAGTAGTAGGTGAATATGGAATGGGGGTAAGGAATGAAAGGTGAAGCCACCTGGTAGAATTTTGCACAGAGCATAACTTAATAATAGCTAACACCTGGTTCAAGAATCATGAAAGAAGGTTGTATACATGGAACAGGCCTGGAGATACTGGAAGGTTTCAGATGGATTATATAATAGTAAGACAGACAGAGATTTAGGAACCAGGTTTTAAATTGTAAGACACTTCCTGGGGCAGATGTGGAGTCAGACCACAATTTATTGGTTATGAACTGCAGAATAAAACCGAAGAAACTCCAAAAAGGTCGTAGTTTACGGAGATGGGACCTAGATGAACAGAAAGAACCAGAGGGTTAGAAAAGTTTCAGAGAGAGCATTTGGGAACTATTGACAAGAACATGGGTAACAAATACAGCAGAAGAAGACAGGGTAGCTTTGAGAGACGAAATAGTGAAGGTAGAAGAGGATCAAGTAGGTAAAAAGGCGACAGCTAGTAGAAATCCTTGGGTAAGAGAAGAGATATTGACTTCAGTTGATGAAAGGAGAAAATATAAAAATGCAGTAAATGAAGCAAGTGAAAAGGAATACAAATGTCTCAAAAATGAGATCGAGAGGAAGTGCAAAACTGGTAAACAGGGATGGCTGGAGGCCAAATGTAAGGGTTTAGAGGGATATATCACTAGGGTTAAGATAAATATTGCCTACAGGAAAATTAAAGAGACCTTTGGAGAAAAGAGAACAACCTGTATGAATATCAAGAGCTCAGGTGGAAAACCAGTCCTAACCAAAGAAGGGAAAGCAGAAAGGAGTAGATAGAAGGTCTATACAAGGGTGATGTATTGGACGACAATATTATGGAAATGGAAGAGCATGTAGATCAAGATGAAATGGGAGATATGATACTGCATGAGGAGTTTGACAGAGCACTGAAAGATCTAAGTAGAAACAAGAGCCCGGGAGTAGATAGCATTCCACTAGCACTGCTTATAGCCTTGGGAGGCAGAACTCTTCCATCTGGTGAGCAAGGTGTATGACACAGGCGAAATACCCTCAGACGTCAAAAAGAATATAATAATTCAAATTTCTCAGAAAGGAGATGCTGACAGGTGTGAAAGTCACCGAACTATCAGTTTAGTAAGTCATGGCTGCAAAATACTAACACGAATCTTTTATAGAAGAATGGAAAAACTCGCAGTAGCCAACTTCGAGGAATACCAGTTTAGATTCCAGAGAAATGTAGGAACACGCGTGGCAATACCGACCCTACGACTTCTCATTGAAGATAGGTTAAGTAAAGGCGAACCTACGTTTCTGGCATTTGTACACTTACAGAAAGCCTTTGACAATGTTGACTGGAATACTCTCTTTCAAATTATAACGGTTGCAGGGGTCAAATACAGGGAGCGAAAGGCTATTTACAATTTGTACATAAACCAGATGGCATTTATAAGAGTTGAGGGGCATGAAAGGGAAGCAGTGGTTGGGAAGGGAGTGAGACAGGTTGTAGCCTATCCACGATGTTATTCCATCTGTATACTGAGCAAGCAGTAAAGGAAACAAATGAAAAATTTGGAGTAGGAATTAAAGTCCAGGGAGCAGAAATAAAAATTTTGAGGCTTGGCAATGATGCAATTTTGTAAGAGACAGCAAAGGACTTGGAAGAGCAGTTGAACGGAATGGACAGTTTCTTGAAAGGAGGATATAAGATGAACATCAACAAAAGTAAAACGAGGATAATGGAATGCAGTCGAATTAAACCAGGTGATGCAGAGGGAATTAGATTAGGGAATGAGACACTTAAAGTAGTAAATGAGTTTTGCTATCTGGGAAGCAAAATAACTGAAGATGGTAGAAGTAGCGAGGATATAAAATGTAGATTGGCAACGGCAAAAAAAGCGTTTCTGCAGAAGAAAAATTTGTTAACATCGGGTATAGATTTAGTGTCAGGATGTTGTTCCTGAAAGTATTTATATGGAAGTATTTGTATGGAAATGAAACATGGACAATAAACAGTTTAGAGAAGACGAGAATAGAAGCATTTGAAATTTGGAGCTACAGAAGAATGTTAAGGGTTAGATGGTGTAACAAGCCAAGAAACCCGAAAACCCAAATACGAATGTCATGATAATTTAAAGTAGGAAACAGTGTTATCTTGACAGGTACGACAACTTTGAGAAAAAAGTAACAGCTTAAAGTTTTTATGAACACCAATTTCAATAATTACTGAGTATGTCATGATATAAAGGTAGAAAGAAAGGAAGATTATTTTTAATTAGCTATCAAACATTTCAGTAATAACTGCAAATCAGTACGACGAAACTTAAGTCCAAAGTAATATGTCGGTCAAAGATAACATTTATTGTGAAAGAGAGTTGTAAACGCGACGAAAAGGAAATTCAATGCACCTACATAGCTCCATCATGGAAATGTTAGTCGCTTGCTAGCTTGCTTGCTATCAAGTCGTGAGAGAGCACCGTCTGTTATAGTACTACAAACGGAACGCTACGACATTGTTTCTAATCAAAAAAAGTGCTATTGCGTGATAGAGATGCGCGGACTTTGTTCTAGGTTATTCTGACTTGAGAACTTGAACTGAAGTGATATTTTGATAGTGTAAGACGAGTTAATGAACTCTAATTATTGGAGATATTGTTTTACTCAACCTTCATCAAAGTGAACAGTTACAACGAAGAAGGGGCATAGTATCGCAGTCTGCAATACCTGATTAGCCTTGAGTAGGAAACATTAATACGAGCACACGAAGATAATACAAACACGCCGATTGTAAAAGTTGTAATTGTCACGATCACCGAACTTAAAAGTATCGTAATTGATCTGATCCATCGGTGTGGGTGTGGTGTGATGACTATAAAGTAACTGCTAAGAAGGAACAATAAAAAATGTTCGTCAGTAATGGAAATCTCAAGTGTTGGCTCCATCATTAATTGACCTGTGTGATAGTTGATGATCAAAATTAATTAACTGTGAACATTGTAATTGAAAGAGTGACTTGATGAATACTGAGCATTGAAAGGAGTGTTTTGCCGAAATAATATTACGACGCACGAAAGCAAGATAGCATTATAGATTATCTCTGGATTTGCGTCGTGCCGTAGTGAACAATTCTGCCTAGCAACGTAACAACAACTATTGATACTGAACTGCAAATGAATTTTTCCTCGCTTCAGTGGTGTGAAACGACGCCGGTGATGAGTGATTCACTCAATACTGCAATAACTAACTAGCGTGGCATAGCAAATCATCAGAAAACCATAACAGACAATTAAAATCAGCTGTTCGCATAGCTGAGAAGACTGTGAGGACTCGCAAACGGACTTTCATACATTACGCGAGGAACAATTTTCTTTAGAGATTTTCATGTGCTGTTCCACGTTATCCGACGTGGTCAACCATCACTGCGCGTCGCGTCTCCATTCCACCGACCGAGCTGCAGCAGTAGCGGCTCAACATCAACAGCGACAACAAAAGGGGAGAGGGGACGTCACAATGGGTACATCACGTAATTAATGAGGAGGTACCGAACTAAATTGGGGAGAAGAGAAATTTGTGGTGCGACTTGACCAAAAGAAGGGATCGGTTGGTACGACACGTTCCGAAGCATCAAGGGATCACCAATTTAGTGTTAGGGGGAAGCGTATGGGGTAAAAATCGTAGAGGGAGACCAAGAGATGAATACAGTAAGCAGATGAAGAGGGATGAAGGTTGCAATAGTTACTCGGAGATGAAGAGGCTTGCAGAATATAGGGTAGCTGCGCCAAGCCAGTCTTTGGACTGAAGAGCACAACAACAACATTCTTCAATGTTCTTGGAGAAAAACATTCAATATCAAGCACGGCGTTTTACTTTATTTCTTTACTACCAAGTCTATTCGCAACGCGCTTTGCAGGCAGTGTCGACATATACCTCTGAATGTCCCAGCAAAATTGTATCACTGTTAAACGCATAGTTTATCAGATGTAACGTTAGAATCACTGAATTGCCTGGAAAAGCTCGTTTCTTAAAACGGAGCGTAGGTACCCCGACAATACATATCCAGTTTTTACATTCTTAACCGGAATCTGTAAAGTAGTAAGACGTCTGAAGCTGTTCGACTAATCGGCGGGGGGGGGGGGGGGGGGGGGGGGTCATTGATCACTGGAAGTAGCGTACAAAAGAGATGGTAAATGTAAACATGAAACATTGAGAAAATGGTTCACATGGCTCTGAGCACTATGGGACTTAACATATGAGGTCATCAGTCCCGTAGAACTTGGAACTACTTAAACCTAACTAACCTAAGGACATCACATACATCCATGCCCGAGGAAGGAATCGAACCTGTGACCGTAGCAGTCTCGCGGTTCCAGACTGAAGCGCCTAGAACCGCTCGGCCACAACGGCCGGCTAGACATTGAGACTGTCCATCTCCTAAGATGTTAACACGAAGATGGAGTGTTGCCCAAAATGAGTTTACCAATAAACGAGAAAAAAGTTTTTCCGAGAATATAGGGCATCATAAAGTCGGCCTTAAATCTTCTGATCGATGTTTTATCGCCGGAAGACACGACCCCATCGACCGTCCTTGAAATGTATTTTCCGTTGATTCCTATTTGACCATCAGATAAATGCAGGGACTCAGCTATGTAACATGTCAGCGAACGATATCCAATCTTTTTGTATGATCAAAGGTGGATTATTCTCAATTCAGCAAAAGCCGATAGTAAAATAAGGTGATCCAGGTTTTCTTCTCGGACGATTCCCTTCAGAATTCTTGTTATTCTTGTTCTGCGGTGATACGAAATACGTCGTGTTGTAAGCGTAGTTTTATAAGTGCGTTGTCAGTTTCCGGTCAGTAACGCGTATGTAATGCAGTGAGCTTTCAATCGCGCCTTTTTTATTTTTTTAAGGACACTAAGTTGTAGTTTCGGGTAAACTATGTATTTCCTTTTTGGTATCGTGTGAAGTGTTAGGTTCCATGGATCAGCTGGAGCTGACTGCAATTTCCTGCAGATTGCAGGACTGTGTACACAGGAACCTGGCTCTAGCGTTTACCACGCCTGGCGCCTTCCTTACGCTACGGCGGCTCCAAATGCCCAGCTGCTCCGCCACGGTGAACGAGTGCGCAACCGCGGCGCGCAGACCACGTGACGCCGCAATCGGCGGCCGCCTCTCCGGTCTAATGAGCATTACGCTGCGGGGCGTGTCGTTAGAATAATTAGCACAGCTCCTCCCCGCTCTACCCCCGTGACTCGACATCGCGCTCGGGTTGAAGCTGGAGAACACCACCTCACTCACCCCATTCTTTACGATTACCCGCTGCTGCAATGCATTCAATCTGTGCAATTATCACGAAAGAACAAACAATGCGTGAATTCGTAAAACACATACAGTCAGGGAGAAAACTATCCATACACCGTTGTTCACGCTGAATATTTATTAGAACGAAAGATAACAACCAGAAATGCTAGTTGCTAAACTAACAGAAGTGTTTTCCTTCCTAAGCTGCACTATAAACGGATTAACTAAATTAGCCTTCTGCAAATACTAGGTAAAAATTATGTACCATCTAGCTTTACACAGCGTCGAAACAAGTATGCTTATAAACAAAGAAAATTACAGTGTACATAAAAATAATAACAGGAATGAACCAGTTTTTTGGTAGTCTCTGAGGAAACATATTGCCAATCTTGTTGTAGACATTGGTTCGGAGCAGTCTTACCTTGTATTTCATTTTTTCTGGTCATTCCTTCAAGCGTACTCCAAAGATGTTGACCTGGATTAAGGTCTGCGTTCTGTGCTGCAAACTTGACAGCATGGGGAGTATGGTACAACAACGTCGGACGAACAATTTCTGCTGTATGCGTAGGTCTTGTTCAAAGTAATAATCTATGCCTAAACCCAAGCTATCAACATTTTTTTTGCAGATTTTCCTTCTGGATATCTAAATATCCCAAATAAAATAAAATCTATCCATGTTACCTTCGAAAGGAACAAGATGCCCAACGTCACATGTAGTCATGCATCTCCACACCATAATTCCCCCACCACCGTGCTTTACTGGGGGTTGAATGTGTTTGGGATCCAGTTCAGTATTTGGTCGTCTCCACACCAAAATTCTGCCGTCGTTAACAAACATGCCTTCATCTGTGTTGTTCTTGCTTATATGCCCTCCAGCAAATTCAAGTCTCTATTTCTTATTGTTCTCGCTGATATACGGTTTTCTTCTAGACGCCCTACCTCCATAACATGCCCTATTTAAAATACAGCGAACAGCCCTCGATGTGATCATTTTCATGCG
The DNA here is from genome assembly GCF_023864345.2 of Schistocerca serialis cubense. Lineage (NCBI taxonomy): Eukaryota > Metazoa > Arthropoda > Insecta > Orthoptera > Acrididae > Schistocerca > Schistocerca serialis. The sequence goes on along the minus strand of NW_026047583.1, from coordinate 32,361,988 downwards.
CATACAGTACAGAAGCCGTCAATTTAGAATGTTTTCGGACCATCCTTATTGACATACTTCGGTCTATTGGCGTTAGCTTCAGTAGTCGATCTCTTCTTTCGCTATTAATGCCAGTATTTCTTTCTCTAAACCGCGATATTATGGACTGCATAGTTGCCCGGCTTCTTCCAACATCAACTATTTCTGAAAATGATTTCCCTTTCCATACTAGGAGGCAGCCATTTGCCTTTCCTCTGCAGCTATTCCCTTCCCTTTGCGGTCCATTTTGATGTTGCACGACATTCAGCGCGTACCAGAACCTACATGCACGAGGTGTAGCTTACCACTGAAGCATTCCTTGCTGCAAGCCATTCGTTAGTCGTTTCTGCGTTTACATTTCTCGTAGTGTTGTTTAGGCACCATGCGAAACCGACTGGTACAGAATTTTTATTTAGTTTTTGCAGAAGACTAATTTACTTAATCGTTTTATATGTACAGATTAGGAAGAAAACCCAATACCGATAGTTAACCAATAACATCTGGGGTTATGATCTTTAGTTCTAATAAATAGAGTTATTCTGCATGAACAACGGTGTATGAAGCATTTTTTGCCTGACGGTGCAAGAACAGGTTCTCTAGATAGGGTAGATGTACTCTGACGCTGGAAATGTTTATTGGGAAGTTCTCTAACACGGACGTGTTGTTAGAAACTCGAGTACCTTCATCAGAGATTAAACCTTTTTTATCCGCAAAGGTCCTGAACTGTAACTAAACGTAAAACGCAAATACGACTAAACTTTTGGTAGAGCACTTGCTCGCGAAAGGCAAAGGTCCCGAGTTCGAGTCTCGGTCCGGCACACAGTTTTAATCTGCAAGGAAATTTCATATCAGCGCACACTCCGCTGCAGAGTGAAAATCTCATTCACGACTAAAATTTGATTATTTATTCTTCTGTAAGTGCGAACCTCTCCGCAGAGTCTGCGGACCCCTCTGCAGCGACTCGACACGAGCAGGATACATGCCGGCATCGTCTACCTCCCCTCCCCTCAGACTTAGACTCACCATTCCTCCAACTAAAGGGGGCCAATGTACGTGGGCGAACAGGCTGCTGAACCCACGCCTTGGGGTCTCCTAGTCAATGCAAGGGCGCTGATGATCTCGCTGTTTAGTGCCCTCCGCCATAAATCATCATCATCTTAGTCAACGACTCCACACGATGATTCGACAGTTTCTATAATTGAAATTTCGGGACTATTATTCAAAAGTTATTGCTAAAAAGATTATCTTTGATGGAAAGACCATTTTCATTTAAAACTTCAAGGGCCAGCGCGTATCACGGTTGTGCAACACGTTAGAACTTTGCGAACGAATTAAAATTTTATATAACTGATTTTATTCGTATTAAAACTTACAGAACTTAGCATTTAAAATATCAATAAACGATGTCTAGACCTTTGTTAATTTGAAGACCATGAATATTGTCCTTCGGTATGGAAGTCTACTGTTTCACCAGAAAAAGATACTAATGCTTATAATCCGGACCACATCAGAAAAGAAAAGTTTAATAGAATCTTCAGGATCAAGAAGAAACGTTATTCACAGTACAGTAGAACTGTATGATGGAGTTATCGTTAAAAGAGTGTGGAGGTTGTTTTCTCTCTCTCTCTCTCTCTCTCTCTCTCTCTCTCTCTCTCTCTCTCTCGCTCGCTCGCTCGCTCGCTCGCTCTCGATCGGTCCAGTATAGCACAATTAATTTAATGAAACAGACGGTAGATCGTACCGTCTGTGTTATGCAGTCTTTTTCAAGACATTATTTCCTAATTTAAATGCTGCATATCAGTTAGCAAAACGTTAGTTTATTTGACCACTATTGCCTTTTTAGATTTTTAGCAATTTTCAAGTGGAGCCTTACAGAACTGGATATCGTCATCTTAACTTCTCCATTGAAGGAAAAGTTGGCACAGACCAACTCATTAAACATTCATCTGAAAAACAGCTTAAAATTCGAAATTGGGCAGCAGTAGTTAAATAAGCTTAAGTAATGCTAACATACACAGTACATACTTGTTCAGTCTTGGTGCAAGAAAATAATGAAATTCTTTTAAAAAAATTCGCAACATGCAAAAATAAATGCAGTTTTCTTTCCGTGTAACGTACCAGACTGTCACTGCAGCTAAAATTACACAGAACGGTTCATGTAAACGGACAAAAATTTCATAGTCCCGTACATTTCACTGATCATCTCCTACGAGTAACATTTTAGCTCTTTTATGCACCAGTGGACACGGTCTTCACTGACGAATGGTTTAACCGGCGCTGCGTTTTGTACCTGATCGTCAGGCAACAAGATTGTTTTATGTCAGGCGAGGAAACCAACCAGAATGAAGTTTTCCGTTGATTCCCTACATAGCTGAACTCTAATGTCAGCATGCTTGCTCTGAAATGGAAATGTACACAGCCGATTTCGTTCTCCAACTGGAACTACTGCTCCGCCTATAATGCCCTAGTCCTTTCTATCTTTTACCCTCAAATGCCTGCATTTAACAGACAGATTCTCAACCTGCCGGCAGCAACCTAACAGACAGATTTCTCATTTACAAGCCCTCCGACGTTGGAAAGACTCTCTGGAATTGTCAGGGGAGCAAACGTAAATGCGATGGGAACAGATGCTCGGAGATATGGCTGAATGACTCCCACAGTAGACTACTTGCTGTCCAACAGGGCCAAACAACGAGAACCGTTAAACTCACAGTACCACTTAAAGAGCACGCTACACTCCGCTCCCCATGAGAATAAGCTCACGTAAACGTCACATTATGTATTCTTCCGCGTTTGCTGAAACCTCGTTGAATTTTGTTCCACGGGGAGCGGACGCAAAGCTGTCTGGAGTACAGTAAAGTACGATCATGAGGATACGTTTCATCCTGTGCTTTACGCATACATCGGATCAACGATGATACTGGGCAGCCGCCTCACCGGCGCACTGAACTTTGACAGCAATGGCCAGTTAAGTAATCCAACCAACCTGCAGAGATGTGAACAGTTGCAGGAAAGAGGTAAAAATCGACTAGCAGAGTGTATAGAAGGTCTATGCAAGGGTGATGTACTTGAGGACAACATTATGGAAATTGAGAAGGACGTAGAAGAAGATGAAATGGGAAATATGATATTGCGTGAAGAATTTGACAGAGCACTGAAAGACCTAAGTCGAAACAAGGTGCCGGGAGCAGACAACATTCCATTAGGACTAATGATAGCCGCGGGAAAGCCATCCGTGACAGAACTCTACCATCTGGTGAGCAAGATGTATGAGACAGGCGAAATACCCTCAGACTTCAAGAAGAATATAATAATTCTAACCCCAAAAAAAGCAGGTGTTGACAGGTGTGAAAATTACCGAACTATCAGTTTAGTAAGTCACGGCTGCAAAATACTAACACGAATTCTTTACAGCCGAATGGAAAAACTGGTAGAAGCCGACCTCGGGGAAGATTAGCTTGAATTCCGTAGACATGTTGGTAATGTGAGGCAATACTAACCCTACGACTTATCTTAGAAGATAGATTAAGGAAAGGCAAACCTACGTTTCTAGCATTTACAGACTTAGAGAAAGCTTTTGACAATGTTGACTAGAATACTCTCTTTCAATTCTGAAGGTGGCAGGTGTAAAATACAGGGAGCGAAAGGCTATTTACAATTTGTACAGAAACCAGATGGCAGTTATAAGAGTCGAGGGACATGAAAGGGAAGCAGTGGTTGGGATGGGAGTGAGACAGAATTGTAGCCTCTCCCCGATGTTATTCAATCTGTATATTGAGCAAGCAGTAAGGAAAACAAAAGAAAAAATCGGAGCAGGAATTAAAATCCATACGAAGAAATAAAAAGTTTGAGGATTGCTAATAATGTAATTCTGTCAGAGACAACAAAGGACCTGAAAGAGCAGTTGAACGGGATGGACAGTGTCTTCAAAGAAGGATACAAGATGAACATCAACAAAAGCAAAACGAGGATAATCGAATGTCGTCGAATTAAATCACGTGGTGCTGAGGGAATTAGATCAGGAAATGAGACACTTACAGTAGTAAATGAGTTTTCCTATTTGGGCAGCAAAATAACTGATGATGGTCGAAGCAGAGAGGATATAAAATGTAGACTGGCAATGGCAAGGAAAGCGTTTATGAAAAAGAGAAATTTGTTAACATCGAGTATAGACTTAAGTATCAGGAAGTCTTTCCTGAAAGTATTTGTGTCGAGTGTACCCATACATGGAAGTGAAACATGGACGATAAATAGTTTGGACAATAAAAGAATAGAAGCTTTCGAAATGTGGCGATACAGAAGAATGCTGAAGATTAGATGGGTAGATCACATAACTAAACAGGAAGTATTGAAGAGAATTGGGGAGAAGAGAAGTTTGTGGCACAACTTGACTAGAAGAAGTATCGGTTGGTAGGATATGTTCTGAGGCAGCAAGGGATCACCAATTTAGTATTGGAAGGCAGCATGGAGGGTAAAAATCGTAGATGGAGACAAAGACACGAATACACTAAGCAGATTCAGATGGATGTAGGTTGCAATAGGTACTGGGAGATGAAGAATCTTGTACAGGATAGAGTAGCATGGAGAGCTGCTTCAAACCAGTCTCTGGACTGAAGACAACAACAACATGTTCAGTGTTTCAGAATGGCTCGCAATGGTATTATTTTACATCGCTGCATCATCATTCATCTCATTTCCATCGAGCGATTCGTTTCACTCCCTTGCACTTAATTCATTTCATATTTACAGGATGCACTGTAGTGCCAGAAGAAGTGTCTGTTTTCGATGCTGTGAGCTTGGTTAGTACCTCCTACGAGTATTTGTAACTGGTACTAAAGTACAAACAATCGAGCATATAGTAAAGAACTGGTTTCAGCAATGTTTCAGTGGTTCGATGAAAATGCTAAATAAGTGAACGCTAGAGACACATACTTGAGACGAAGAAACGTTCGCTTGTAATAGGCCGTTGCCCTCCATCGTTATTGTATTAAGTATATTTGTGTGTAAAACGTACGCTGAAACTAATTGCAAAGGTAAACTCACGAATAAGTAACTTGTGCCAATCACTGGGATGATCTTCTTTCAAACTAACTTCAACAATTTTTTTGGTTATGTTGTACCAAATTACAAAATGTGCCATGAAGAACACAAACTTCTTTTGTGAAAGCTAAAGCAGTGTCAGAGTTACAACTCTGGAACACATGTACGGATGACAGAGGTGACATCTAAATCCAGAGACAAAGGACGCAAAGATTCACGAACGCGTTTCTTCGTAACATTTTTTTACGAACAACCGCTTACCCAGTGTTGTTCAACAGGCGGAACTCTGCCACGCAATTCGCGACTGGCTTCGGCCGGATTTTTCTGGTCCGAATACATTTGCGCATTAAACTAGTCTCCAGCGTAAAGAGAAATAACATCTTAAACTCTTATTTTCAGATTTTGCTTACATAACTCCTCTCAACAAAAGTACAAGTTATGTAAACACGATAACCATTCATACCAAGTACAAATAAAGGCATAATGTTTACGGAGATTTAAAATCATTTTCTCGGTATCCCTTAGCAGAATGGAGTAAGTAATGATGATACCAAAAATAAGACGTTAGTCACCATCCAAATGGCTCTAAGCACTATGGGACTTAACATCTAGACTTGGAACTACTTAAACCTAACTAACCTAAGGACATCACACACATCCATGCCGGAGGCAGGATTCGAACCTACGACCGCAGCTGCGCGGTTCCGGACTGAAGCGCCTTGAAACGCTCGGCCACAGCGGCCGGTAGTCATCATCCGATAAAAAGAAATAGATCATACAGCATTTCACGGTACTACCCCGAAGAACATTCATTGTGCCGTTGCTGACCTACTGGGGAAGTACGGAAAGTCATCTTCACCAATAGCGACTGAGCTAAAACACACATGACACGCTGATGAAGACGAATTCTGCCCGGGAACTCTCTCTCTCTCTCTCTCTCTCTCTCGAGCGCGCTGTTTGCGGTTTGCACCTTGCAAAAACGGCTGCAACGAGTAGACGTAAAACTAGTGAAACTTTAGAAAAAGACATTAATTCAATTAAAATTGCACTCTTCGATTTCCACATTTATTCATCCGTACAATTACACTCAATCATCCAAAATTCAGAAATTTAACATGGTGTCCCGTTTGTACAACAGATAGGCTCACCAAGTTAAAGCTAAAATAACAACTCAGAAAAATGTGGCAGCCTGACCACTTTTAAATAACCTGTGACCCAGACGATACGTAAGCCCCACCCCCTCCCTAATAATTTAGGAAGCACGCCACACAGAGTGATAATGCGACGCGGTAACTCGTTACGTATTTTGCCATTTGTTTCATATGCATGGGACGAAAACTGATGTATAAAATATAAACTGTTAAAAACTCAATTTGTTTGAAGCAAACTGAAATGAAAATTGGAAAAAAGGGTAAATGTCTTATTGTCTTTATGTAAATGCGTTTCTGGTGTACTACGTACTCATGGGGGAAACTTAAGACGATTGATTCAATACATGTTCCTGAAACAGCGAACCCCAGCCGGCTCCCAACAGACACGCCCGCGTGAGCTGCCGGCACCACCCACAGCATGGTGCACACGCGGACACGGAAAAAAATTCCCGGATTTTTTCCGGATTTCCCCGTTAAAAATACAATTTTTTCCCGGGCGAAAATACACTTTTTCCGTGTTAAGTGACAGTATACAAGGTGCGTTCCATAAGTAATGCAACCAAATTCATAAAAAAAATAATTTATTCAATATATTCGTACAAATAATCAAAAAATTTCAAAATAGCACCCTCTAGCGTCGATACACTTCTGGAGGCGGTGTTTCCATGCGTGGAAGGAATCCTGGAATGCCTTTTCCGGAATGTCCTATAGAGCTGATGTAACATGCGCCTGCATGCTTTCAATCATGTCCCAATGTTTTCCTTTCATGACTCCTTTAAACCGAGGATACAAAAAAAATTCAGCAGGAGCCAGGTCAGGCCTGTAGGGAGGCTGGGGAGCCAATGGCGTCTTGGTCCTGGCCAGGAAGTCGTTGACAATGAAGGCGCTGTGACTCGGCGCGTTGTCGTGGTGAACTTTTCACGTGTCCTTGATGTCGCTTCGGCAGCACGAGACCCTCCTTTTCAGTCTTTTGAGCACTTCCAAAAGTAGAAAGTTGAGTTTACTGTAGTCCCGGTAGGTACAAATTCGTGGCGGACAATGCCTCTGACGTCAAAGAAGACAATGAGCATGGTTTTGATCCTGGACTTGCTCATGCGTGCCTTCTTAGGAGGGGGCGACGATGGGGTGTGCCACTCTGAACTCTGCCTTTTTGTCTCAGGGTCGTATTCAAAAATTCACTACTCATCACCAGTGATAGCTGAGTTTAAGAAATGAGGATCATTTTCACACATTTCTCTGCACCGAAGCACTCGCATGTGCTTGTGTTGTCAGTCGATACTTTTGGGACGAGTTTGGCACACACCTTTCTCATGTTCAAATCTTCGGTCACAATGCGGAAAACGGTTGTTTTTGACATGTTTAGAGTTTGTGCTATCAACTGGAAGCTCAGCCGTCTGTCAGAATCCACACAATCGAGCACACGCGTCACATTTTCGTCGACTCGTGCGGCTGATGGCCGTCCACTGCGAGGTTCGTCGGTGATATCCTCTCGGCCCTCCATGAACGACTTGTGCCATCGGAAAACTTGTGATTTGGACAGGCAATCAGTCCCAAAGGCATGCTGAAGTAATGGAAATGTTTCGCTGGCGGACTTCCCAAGTTTAACGCAAAATTTGATAGCGTACCGTTGCTCTAAAGAATGATCCACTGTGCCGTGTTACATTAACTCAAAACGGCGTTGACGGAAACACACGTTATGAGTCTCTGGCAGCTCGCAGCCGAATGAGACAAAGAGCGTTTTGAAGCTAACGTCCCCCTCCACTTAGCCCAGCCAGTTACAACACGCTGTGGTGTACCGTTGCGTCAGAAAAAAATACGGGCGCATTACTTATGGAACGCACTCTGTACTTTCCCTCGGAACTGTAAAACTTATCAATCCTTTGACTGGTTAACATTTTATATACCGACGTAGAGATGAAACCAAGCATAAAAAAATCAAATAGAATAAAAAGAGTTTTGAACTATAAACTCGAGTTCCACCAAACACAGCACGTCAGTTTCCGAAGTATTGGAAATTTGTGGTAAAATCTTATGGGACCAAACTGCTGAGGCCGTCGGTCCCTAAGCTTACTCACTACTTAATCTAAATTAAACTAACTTACGCTAAGGACAACACACACACACACACACACACGCCCGAGGGAGGACTCGAACCTCTGACGGGGGGAGCCGCTCGAACCGTGGCAGGGCGCCTGAGGCCGCACGTTTACCCCGCGCTGCCCGAAGTATTGAAGTGTGTGTTGGGGTTTATGGGCGCTCAACATCGAGGTCATCAGCGCCCTGACACACAGTAAAAGGAACGAATGTGGAGAGACCTAATAAAACTGAAAAACACACTCAAAGCAGGAAAAGAGGGAAAATACGACCTGAGAAGGTAAAACCTAAGGTAAGGGATAACATAGCGACAAGAATGACACAGGAAATCGTCATTATCTGGCCACTTACATAAAATATGGGCGAGCTTGTCACACAGGAAACAAGTTAAAATCCTCTCCCTAAAATCTTTGTAAAAACATTCGACATGGCACAGAACTTAAAAACTTTAACCACATTCGTCCGAGTGTTGCCTAAAAGAGTTGGCAGGTCCGCTGGCAAGGCAGCCGCGGCCCGCTGGTCAGAAAATAAAACGCAATCCAATAAAACGTGGCGCACAGTGACCTGGACGCCGCAAGCACCACACATTGGAGGGTCCTCTCGCCGGAGCAGGAAGCCATGCGTCATAGGGCTGTGGCCTATTCGAAGCCGAGTGAGGAGAACCTCGTCCCGTCGATGGGGCTGAAAGGAAGTACACCACACACGCGTTGTGGGCTTGACTAGACGGAGCTTATTGTCAGTCACGTCCAGCCACTCGTCCTCCCACCGACACATGACTCGGGAGCTCAACAGCGAGGTCAGTGCGTGCAAGGGGATAGCACACTGAGATACGTGTGGATCAAGACACGCTTCCTTGGCTGCGAGATCTGCCCCTTCATTCCCAGCAATGCCAACATGCCCCGGAACCCAGCAGAAAGCTACAACCTTCCCCAGTCGCTGTAGTCGGAGGAGGGGATCCTGGATGGTCTGGACTACTTTAACTGCCGGATACAAATGGTGCAATGATTGAAGGGCACTGAGGGAATCGGAACAGACAAGAAATTTAGGAGAGGAAGAATGTCTCATCTGCTCCAGCGCCCGCAAGATCGCAGACAATTCTGCATCAAAGACCGTGAAAGGCGGAGGCAGTCGGACCTTAAGGACACGATCCGGAAAAACAACGGAGCAGCCAACGGAATCCCCTTGTTTCGACCCATCCGTAAAAACCGCTACATAGTCGTGGTGCTCAGATAAAACAGCAGAAAATGCTGCATGAAAAACGGTGGCAGGAGTGCAACCCCTCTTGTACTGCAATAAATCTAAAATCACTCTGGGCCTCTTCAGTAACCAGGGTGGCAGGCGGTTAAAACCCTGGATTTGGGGTTGTACAGACTCCACACCGAGCGACTCTAGAACACGTTGCACACGGATCCCAAATGGCAACGTAGCCCGGGGACGGTGGGAAAAAAGGCGGTCCAGAGGTGGATGGGCAACAAGGCGGTGAGCAGGCGAGCTGGGAGCCGCAAGAAACTTACAAGCCTGGCGCACCAGAAGGAGCTGCCGCCGGATGGTAAGTGGCGGTTCGCCAGCCTCAGCACAGAGACTTGGTATGGGACTGGTCCGATAAGCACCCGTGGCCAGTCGAATCCCAGCATGGTGGACAGCGTCAAGGATCCGCAAATAAGACGGCCTCGCTGACCCATATACTGTGCACCCATAGTCCAGCCGTGAGCGCACGAAAGCTCGATAAAACTGAAGGAGACGCGCCCTGTCCGCGCCCCAAGACCTGTGGCAGAGGCACTTGAGGATGTTCAGTGCCTTCAGGGTTCTGGCTTTCAAGTCACGTAGGTGTGGCAACCATGACAACCTGGAGTCAAAAATTAGGCCCAGAAACCGCACTGTGTCTCTAAAATGTAGGACAGTATCCCCCATATGCAAGGCAGGCAACGTAAAAAGACGACGAGAACGATTAAAATGAACACAAACGCACTTATCGGCAGAAAACCGAAAACCTGTCTTTGCAGCCCACTCCTCTAACCGCCGCACTGTTAGCTGCAACTGACGGCTCACGGTTGCAACACTGGAGGAGGAACAGAAAACAGCAAAGTCGTCCACAAACAAGGAGCACTGTACTGGACTCCTCACTGTAGACGTTATACTGTTGATGGCTATGGCAAAGAGGGTAACGCTTAAAACACTGCCCTGGGGGACACCGTTCTCCTGCTCAAAGCGATCAGACAGTGTGTTACCAACGCGGGTCCGAAAAAACCGCTGAGACAGGAAAGACCGAATGAAAATGGGGAGGCGGCCACGAAAGCCCCATTGATGCAGTTGTGCAAGAATACAGTGTCTCCAAGTAGTATCATATGCCTTGCTGATATCAAAGAAGATACCGATACAGTGATGCTGACGGAGGAAAGCCTGCTGAATAGCCGCCTCGAGGAGTGTCAGGTTGTCGACTGTGGACCGAAATTTTCGGAATCCACACTGAAAGCGGCTAAGGAGCTGCCTGGTCTCTAGCAGCCAGACCAGACGACGGTTAACCATTCGTTCCAGGGTCTTTCCGACACAGCTTGTCAAGGCAATACTACGATAACTACTGGGACATGTGCGGTCCTTTCCTCGTTTGAGGAGAGGGATGAGGATTGCCTCCCTCCACGAGGTGGGGAAAACTCCCGTCCGCCATATGAGATTAAAACATTCGAGGAGGATTTCCTTTGACGCCGCTGGCAGATGGCGAAGCATGGAGTACCGGATGCGGTCGTAACCTGGTGCGGTGTCAGAAGCCGCAGTAAGTGCCGATTCAAGTTCCCACATGGAGAAAGGGGAGTTGTAGGCCTCAGAATTGTTCGACCGAAAGTCCAGCTTCGCTCGTTCGACAGTCGCACGGTAGCGACGAAATGCTGGATCCTGGGTTGCAGTGGCAGTACTTTGTGCAAAATGCTCTGCCAGCGTCTGAGCAATGGCTCTGGGTGTTGTTTGGAGGCATCCCTGGTTCAGGACTGCAGCTATTGGTAGACGGCTGCGTTTACCGGAAATCCTCCGGATGGCTTCCCATACTTTTGTGGAACAAGTGGAACGGTTGATGGAGTCCAGGAACTCCTGCCATGACCTTTTCTTGCTCTCTTTAATGACACGGCGTGCCCTGGCTCTCGCGATGCGAAAGGCGGTAAGATTGACCGCTGTTGGGCGGCATTTAAATTGGCGAAGAGCTGCACGCCTGTCCCGGATGGCTAAACGGCACTCATCCGTCCACCAAGGCACAAGGCGCCGCTTAGGAGGGCCAGAAGACTGTGGCATGGACAGGTCAGCAGCATGATGGATCACAAGTGTGATGTGATCCACCCATTCCTGTACGCTGTTGTGGCGTTCAAAGACAGCCAATCGAGTGAACAGAGGCCAGTTAGCCCTGCCAACCATCCACGATGGCGGCCTCTGCTCCAGCAATACACCATCCAGGAGATGAATGAGGATGGGGAAGTGATCGCTGGAATAAAGGTCGTCAATGACCTTCCAGTGAACAGAGTCGGTGAGGGCGGGAGAGCAGAAAGATAGGTCAATGGCTGAGAATGACCCAGTAGCGGCAGAGAAATGAGTTGGAGTACCTGTGTTAAGGATGCACAACACTTGAGATGTGAGGAGGCTCTCCAAAATTCGACCTCGAGTGCAAAGAGAAGTGGAGCCCCACAGGACATGATGGGCATTGAAGTCTCCCAGGAGGAGAAAGGGGCGGGGGAGTTGGTCGATAAGATCTGTGAGAGCGTCTAAGGTCATTGCATCCAGAGGGGGTAAATAAAGGGAGCAAACAGTAAGCCTTCGACGGGAATGAATTGCAACTGCAACTGCTTGCAGGTCAGTATCCAGGGGGAGGGCAGAGGAGTGGTGGTCATTATTGACAAACACGGCGACTCCGCCTTTGGCTCTGTCTCCAGTCAGGTCATCTTTGCGATACAACGTATAGCCCCTGAGTACAGGAGCATCAGAGGGTTTTAAATGTGTTTCCTGTAAACACAAGCACAGGGGGCGTTGCCGTACTAGGAGGTGCAGTTCCTCCACATGTGCCCGGAATCCATTCATGTTCCACTGTATAATGGGAGCCATCGATCAGGGTGGGAGGACCTTCAGTCTCACTTTCTGTCGGGGAGGAGAGCCCACAACAGGTGGAGGCTCAGTTTTGGGGCGAGATGATTGCCCCAGTCTGACATCAACCTCCATCGCCTCTGAAGAGGAGTCGAGAGAGACGTCAGAAAGAATGACATCAACATCAGCAGACTGTAGAACTTCAGTCTCCTTGAGCGGTCGAGTCTTCACCTTTGGTTTGGGCTTCGATTTTCTGGCCAGAGGTGGCAGTGGAGCCAAAACCTCAGAAGCAGTAGGGGGTGTAGCAGCGCTGGGCATTGCACAAGACTGGACCTGGGAAGGGGCAGGAAGTTCCATGACGTCAGCTACCACGGCCTGGTCAGAAGGCCGGGGAGGAGCAGCAGGCTTCACAGGAACAGCAGCAGCACACGTACATTGACAAACGCAGGTGCTAGTGGTGACAGTAGCAACCTCCGTCTGTGTAGCGGCATCAGTTTTCAAGACGGGCTGTTTCAGAACGGAAGAAAAGGAAGCAGCGAACGTGGGCGGCTGCAGGGACTTGTAAATTTTCTTTGCCTCACCGTACGGGATGCGTTTGGTGGTTTTAAGTTCCTGGATCTTCCGTTCCTCAAGAAAAACTGTACATTCCCTACTCCACACAGGGTGATCCGCAGAGCAGTTGACACACTTGGGAGGAGAGGAGCAACCAACTCCCTCATGGACGGCTTTACCACAGTTCCCGCAAGTGGCTTCCCCTTTACAGCCGAGAGTAGTGTGTCCAAAGCGTTGGCACTTAAAACACCGCATGGGGTTGGGGTAATAAGGCCGTACACTGAGACGTAGGAAACCTGCCTTCACATGCTCGGGCAATTTGGTGCTGTTAAACGTAAGGATGAACGAGTCAGATTTCAGGAGAGCACCATCCACCCGTTTCATAACGTGTTGCACGTCGACAATTCCTTCCCGGGACCATTCAGCCTTCAGTTCGTCTAGGGGAATATCAACGAGATCTCGGCAAGTCACAACACCCTTGCTGTAGTTCAAGGTGTTGTGAAATTCAGTCTCAATCACAAACTCCCCAAGAAATTGTGCCTTCTGAAGGTTCTGGACTTGCTGGAAGCTAGATGTTTCAACCAACAAGGTGCCATTTCGCAAGCGCTTTACAGATTTTAATGTACCAGCAATACCTTCTAAGCCTTTCTGGATGTAAAATGGCGAAACTTTGTCGAAACTCCCATCTTTTCTTTTAATTATAAGAAACACATTCTGCGAAGCAGCATGCGTTCTGTTACTACTACTACCTGAATCAGGAGGACTGGCTACACGAGCCCTCTTGTGAGATTGGGTGTTAGAACCTACCAGCGGCCCACCCTGTCCGCTGGGGGGAGAAGTTCGAGGGTTCCATCTCGGTCCCACGAGCAGCTAGGGAACTAGAAGTCCACCTAGACAGAGCCCCGCGTGCCTAGGTAAGCCTTATACAACTGAGGTGCGGCAGACTCCCCAGAGGTCGCCCGCTAACGACTGTTCAACCTCAACAGCCATGCATCTCATCGGCGCGCAGCACACCTTGAGATTGAGGGGTTTTTTATAGAGGTGTATTCCATCCTCGCGACCCGGGCGGTCAGGCCAAGATCCCCATTCCCTGAGACACACAACATTCCACCGCCGCGCCGCACGGTGGTCGTTGAAGTATGCTTAGAGGTTACGGTGACAGGGGATTGGCGGCGCTTACCAGTCCCCAGCTCAGGAACCCCGGGGTCGCCAAGCCCGTACCCAACAAACGAATGCTGAGCCCCCGGGGGCCCGAAGTATTGAAATCGAGGTTGCGATGTCCTCTTGTAAGCCACTCATAGCTCACGTCATGTCATCTCGCCAGCCGATGACAAACCACAGGACAAGTGACGTAGTCAGCCAATAGCAACATCACTGTTCAGTAGCGCGAACACACAAATAAAAATTAACGGTTTAAATTACTATACAGAGTGTAGTTACAGGAAAAGCTAAGCTTTCACATATAATACTGCTTTCGAAGATTTGTAAGCTACAAGAAAAGCTAAGCTTTCACATGTAATATTGGTCTTTTTTGCGTGAGTTACGCTTTAACATACAGCACACAAATGTGCCAGTATAATAATGACATAAATGTTTGGTCTTCTGGGCTCGAAATTCTTCTAAGTGGCTGTTCCTCAAAGTGTTACGTTTTTTTTTTAAAAAAAGAGTCAAACACTCTGAGATTTAAGAAATTCACCGCACGTTCTCACACGTAACATAACCCATCTTGCGTAAAAGGAAATTTACTTTGAAAGTAACGCTTTTCAAACAACCATTCGCAATATTTTCCAGAGGCCTGTTAGAAATACGTTCATTCCAGGAGTTGCCTGAGAGAGCCAGAAAACAGGCGTTAATGAGCGTGCGCAGCTACGATGACGTACGAAGCACGTCTGTTCGTACGTATAAAGCATTAAGAGATCTTACACTAAATCGTAAAAGATACAAGGCATCAGAAGATACTCCAAGGATATCGGAATTTCGTAAACCATATTAAACTGCATAATTCGGCTTGAAGTGCATAATGGTATGTCCATATCCACAATGACGTAGGTCCCAACCTGATATTAAGCTTTGCAGTGTGGTTTTAGGGATGCAAATTTTCTCGGGGTACCAATACTGTACTATCTCATGTTTGGTTCTTTATTATGGCATAATGCCATACCTGCCCTGAAGATGAAAACGTGTACTTGAAATTCAGCAAACAGCTGGAACAGGCCAATAGTGTGAAACACTTCGTCTCAGATAAATCGACAGCCTCGGCGGAAGAGAGTAATAAAACCCAAATTTCTTTGGCAAACCGACAAAAATAGCTTCATTGTTCTGCAAGGCGATTAATGCTTGACTGCCAAAAATGTCAAAACAAAATAAAATAATGCAGCAAAGTAATAATATGTTTTAGCCTTCTGTAATTATGTGAATGTACTCAAATTCACTTGACAGCTCCCATACAGAGATATCAGTTTTGTTTTCATTTGATGTGGGAGCTGCAAACGAAGAGAAAACAGCAACATCACTGAAGATAAACACGATCACACGGAGGATACCCCCCTCCTCACTACAACCCGGACTGCTCTGCGCATGTGCGAATCCCGCAGTTTGGGCGCGCCACGAAAGTTTTCCCAGTTAGCGCCTGGGTGCCTTGCTGCCACTGCCGGTACAGCTAGAAGCCACGCTTCAAGCAGCCAGAGGCGGGAGAAAGTAGGTACTGCTCATACGCGACTCAACTGCGCATGCCCATGAGCGCGCTGGCAACTGCTGAAACGAACCTAATGTGAACAGTTGTGACGTCACGCTCATAGCGAGAAGAGTGTTTCACACATCCAAAAGACGAAGGTCACGGCGGCGGAAAAAAAGGGAGCCTATTTTGACTTCCGTGTCGTAAATTGAAAACGTAGGTTGATACCGATACGTCATTTAAAGAACTGTGAACAGAAAAGTGAAAATAAAAACTTAAGTTACTCCTCCGGCTATAGGGATCGCCGTTAAGTACGGTCTTTCGCTTACAGACTTAACAACGCAGATCATTTTACTGTATTTCCCTGTTAATACTTATTAGAATATTCTTTACCACTTACTGCCACGGTCAATAAAACATTACAGCCGTACTATTTCTATGCCACACACATTATCACGGTAAGTAGGACAGTTCAGACCTCATTCACGTCTATGCAGAACTGTACTGTGGAGTTTATACATTCGAGGCAATTGTTTTTATTCCTTCTCTTGAGGGTTCCCTGTGCTTTTGGCGATCACATACATTTCTTAAATAGACGACGCTTTGGCGATATTTAATCGCAATCAGCAAGGCTTTTTGCGCCGATTTGTGGCTGTTGATGAAACCTGGATCCATCACTACACACCAGAGTCAAAATGGCAGCCAAAACAATGGAAAAACGCTTTTGAAAGTGCACTGAAGACGGCGAAGACCTTTTTTTAAGCCGGTAATGCAATGGGCACTGTTTTTTGGGATACCCACGGAATAATGCTCATAGATTACTTGGAAAAAGGCAGAACCATAACTGGACCCTAGTTTGCTTCATTGTTTGGATGTTTGAAACTTGCATTGGTTCAAAACAGACCGTGGTCGACACGCAAAAGAGTGCTCTTTCAGCAGACTAGTGCACCATCCCACACACCAGCGATAACAATGGCGAAAGTGCACGGGTTGGGCTTTGACGTCGCTCCTCATCCACGCTATTCACCGGACAGCCCCGAGTGACTTCTTTCCGTTCCACAACTTGAAATTCTGGGTCCCTGGGAAGGAATTTTCATCAAATGAGGAACTGATAGTTGCAGCGAACGAGTATTTCTCAGAATTTGACAGAACATATTTCTCCGAAGGGGATGAAAAAACTGGAGAAATGCTAGGCCGAGTTTATATCCTTCAAAGATGACTGTCGAGAAGTAAGGAGAGTTGTTTACGAAAAGAACATCTTTTGTTCCTTTTTTATCAGACTTACCAATGAAGTTGTTCAACTAAGAAGCGACGCAAGACTCAGTTAAGATAACGATCCTTAAATCAGAAACTGCCACGGAGCTCAAGAAGATCTGGCGCGCATAAAACAAGCAAGAATTTATCCTTAGTGAAGACGACACTTTACGAGAGGAAATAAACCGTGAAGGAGAGACGACGTGGCTTGAGCCAGCGGCGGCGGTATTCGGCCTGACAGACCACCACTCTTGGCAACAAACGTGAGCGCGCGGAACAATCCGGCTGTGCTCGGCGAGTCGCATGCGATGCATTAGCGCACTTAGCGCTCCTATTCCGGAGAGCTGAGGGCTGGACCAGCTGTTTGCGGAGCGCCCGGCGATAATCTGTTTATCGAGTGACACCTGAACGCGCGGTTGCGACACCGCTACTTGCGCTTCGCAGCTCCCTGCCGAGGGCGGCCGCCTCACAACGCACTGGCCAAATCTCCCAGTGCAGAGCAGGGCTACTGCGAAATACAGTTCGTCTCGCGTACCTGCACCGACAACGGTCACGGACCCAAAGAGACGACCGTGACGACAATGATGTGAAGAGACACTTTCACTTGGAACTTCATAACAAGTCAAAAACTAGGGAAGATTGGCACTGTGCTTTCACTCTCCACAAATGTCAAATTGTACACAGCACAATGCGCAAATATGTACCACAATATCAACGAGTCAGAATTGCAATCGGTCATGTCACACAAAAGCCTGACAACGGAATGGTTCATCAGACATGTCAAAATACATCCTGAAATTTTTTAAGCAGGAGGAATACAACGAAAAACTGCACAATTTTCGATGCTAAGAGGTACTACAAGTATTTTTCTAAAATTGTTCAAGTTAATCGTTTTTCCGCACGAAGAACCACTTCCAAGGGCGATTTGTACAGCCCTTTTATGTCTGGTGTAAAAGCAGACGCAGCTGCTGTGACCAGAGGACGTAGCGCCACGTCCAAAGTGCACACACGCGAATTTACAGCACTTAAACCAAAAAGTCTCGAATCAGTGATTTTTTTGAAAACTCGGAGTTCATATTGACAGCTAAACTACTGCACATGCAATTGTTACACAAGTAACTAGCAGAGAAAAGGAAATTAAGGCAACGTTTTACGAGGGTCGTTAGTAAGTAACGCACCACTTTTTTTTATTTTTTTTTAAGCCATTAATATACATAGACAAACGTCCTTGTTGGTGCTTCACATCTGATGTTTGTTCTGTGCGGCCGGCCGGAGTGGCCGAGCGGTTCTAGGCGCTTCAGTCTGGAACCGCGCGACCGCTACGGTCGCAGGTTCGAATCGTGCCTCGGGCATGGACGTGTGTGACGTCCTTAGGTAGGTTAGGTTTAGGCAGTTCTAAGTTCTAGGGGACTGATGACCTCAGAAATTAAGTCCCATAGCGCTCAGAGCCATTTGAACCATTTTTTGTTCTGTGCGACGATGAAGTTTCGAGCCGTTCGGCAGATGGCAGAGCCGTAGCACAACGTCAAAATGCCGTCTACATGCGACTCACGTTACAAGCAGCATGCTGTTATTGAATTCTTGTGTTCAGAAAAAGAAACCGTGGTGAACATCCATAAAAGTTTGTGTCCAGTGTATGGCGATGCTGCAGTTGATAATACAGTTCGGCAATGGGAAAATAAAGTTACAGCCTCAGGAAATTCAGAAACATTGCTCCTTGGTCAGCCATGCCCGGGACGTCCTGCCACATCATTGACTCATCCACCCTACAGTCCAGACCTGGCACCCTCGGACTTCCATCCCTTTGGGCTGCTTAAAGATTCTCTACGTGGAACACACTCTGAAGATGACGAGACTGTCAGTCATGCAGTGAAAACGTGGCTACACCAATAGGACAAGAGCTTTTACCAGCAGCGAATACATGCTCTTCCACAACGTTGGTGTGCGGCGTTCGAACGTGATGGAGACTACGTAGAAAAATAAGACATGGAAAAGACAGGTTGGTGTATATTGTCAACAAATTCTGACTCTTAACAATAAATATGTCCTCAGAAAAAAATGTTGGGCATTACTAACGGAACGACCCTTGTATGTTACATTACAGGCGACTTGCATCAGTAGCAAATATAATTTGTGAACATTAAATATTTTATAGCAGTTCCTGTAGCACAGTTCTTAAGACAATATTTCATTAACGTATATTTTTCCTGTAGTTGTCACAAAAGTGTGAAGCGTGTATTGGATGACGAAAAGAAACATTTTGCTTACACCAGGCAAAAATGAAAAAAATTAATGCATTCAGATACTTCACACCAATAACTACTTTTACTCAGACCAAACACGGCTGGAGAACAAAATTACCCTGGCCGTTATTCTGTATATTGTGCTGTGTACCAGGCAAACTTGATCAAATTCGCAAAAAGTGGTGACGCAAACTGGTAATGCACAAATGACTGAAGTTTAACAATGCTGTTCCGCTGATACACCGGAAATGACAAACAGCCATCGGAAGAAAAGTTGGATGACAATTTTCTGGAAAATGCTTTACACTGTTGAAAAATTTCATTATTTGTTCCTGATGATGTCCGAATTTCTTTTCGTCGTCCTTCTAAAGACAGAGGCCTCGTTATGTACAGACCAAGAGTCCAACAAAAGCAATGAATTATTTTCTGCAACTGGTAAGAAGACATTTCGCACGGAGTATTGAAAATCATTCTCTCCCATTTTCCAAATTTTACTACGTCGATTACTGGACTTTTGGCAATCAAAAACTCCTTTTTTAAGGCTTTCGCCTTAATTTACCTTGACGTTCCTGAAGATAGATATAATGCTGGCTTGTGCTTGGAACTTCACTCGAAATGATAAAACTGCGGTTTGCACACAGTTCCTGCACGAAACTGACTGACTGGCTTTATACGCAGCATTGTAAGGAAGAAAAAGAAGCTTCGTCTGTCAGCTTTAAATTTCTCTGTAGTATTACCACTAATGGCATGTCCTGTACACAATTACTTGAGGTAAACATCGTAATTTTGCGACTTCCTTTTCCTGAATCCGTTTGAGCAGGTCGAAGAAGCATGGAAATCGGTAATATTCATCTCATTTACAATTCAGAGGGCCCAGTCCCGTAGATGTCCCTCGGTAACCGTACACAGACTCTCATGAACAGTTCTAAATCTTTCGAATAGTTCTTCTTTCACACTTTTGCGAATTCCATTTTGGCGCATATTTCGTACTTAATTCCTCCTTTTACAGAGTTCACAGTCAGACTCTAGGAAACGAAACTGGTTTTGCACACTGCTTAAAGTTATCAGCATTTTCTCCCTGTTTCGTTCAACGAAAAAAATTACAGCCTTTCCTTTGTCACTGAAAGCTAATACCGTACACGTGTTCTTTGGGCTGGTAAGGTACTGTATTTTCGATATGAATAGTACAATAAACAATTCACGGAATCGTCAGAGTTATTTCTTGATTCTTCTTCCACAATTTCTGAAGAAATGTCGATATTATTCGAATGAATCTCAAAGAAATTAACTATTCAATAGCACATACGTAGGTCTTCAGGAGGAGTAGGTGATTTCTATTGCATGCCAAGTTCTTCACATTTCATTTTTGCATGGTTGGATAAATTAATTGGATTAAATATTACTGGATAACTCTGGAACTTGCACGAAGACAGACGCCATTATCAAGCATATAGATAATTGGCCGAGTTTTGTCACCATTGTTAACACTCAGCGATACCGCAAAGGCAACTGCAAATTATTATGGGTGTTAAATGAGTTGTAAATTCTAGCGTACAGTAACTGTGAACAATAATGCGCCAGAGAAACTATTAACGCACTCTGAACTTCTCTGAACAAATTACGTTCGGGCAGCGCCGACAGCCAAAGCAGGTCGCGCGCCGTGTCGCAAGTGCGCTGTCTGCTGAAGCTACGGTAGGTGTGTAGGCCTACATCTCTCCAGCCGCCTCACGGGCTACGAATTTCGCAATTTTCAACATTTTTAGACAATACTCGCTGTGTGTCTGAGCAGCTAAAATCTTGTCTTTGTGTATCTTTCGGCAGATTTGGACGTGTCGGATTGGACCATTCCCTTCTAAGTTTCACGGTTATTATTTCACCAGTTCCTTTACGTTAACGTATTCCCCTCACTTCTTACATCTCTATATTTAACGGTGCTTCATTTTTAATCCCTTGCGACATTCTGATCCGTAGCGAGCTTCAGACAGTCAAAATACCGGCTGATCAAAAAGTCAGTATAAATTTGAAAACTTAATAAACCATGGAATAATGTAGATAGAGGGGTAAAAATTGACACACATGCTTGGAATGACATGAGGTTTTATTAGGGAAAAAAAACAACCAAAGTATTGCTAGACGCGTGAAAGATCTCTTGCGCGCCTCGTTTGGTGATGATCGTGTGCTCAGCCGCCACTTTCGTCATGCTTGGCCTCCCAGGTCCCAAGACCTCAGTCCGTGCGATTATTGGCTTTGGGGTTACCTGAAGTCGCAAGTGTATCGCGATCGACCGACATCTCTAGGGATGCTGAAAGACAACAACCGACACCAATGCCTCACCATAACTCCGGACATGCTTTACAGTGCTGTTCACAACATTATTCCTCGACTACAGCTATTGTTGAGGAATGATGGTGGAATATTGAGCATTTCCTGTAAAGAACATCATCTTTGCTTTGTCTTACTTTGTATTGCCCCACTGTTTTTTTTTTTTTAAGCCATTAATATACATAGACAAACGTCCTTCTTGGTGCTTCACATTTGATATTTTTTCTGTGCGCCGGTGAAGTTTCGAACCCTTCTGGCAGATGGCAGAGCCTTAGTACAGCGTCAAAATGCCGTCTATATGCGACTCGCATTACAAGCAGCGTGCTGTTATTGAATTCTTGTGTGCAGAACAAGAAACCGTGGTGGACATCCACGAAAGCTTGTTTCGAGTGTATGGCGATGCTGCAGCTGATAATACGTTTGGGCAATGGGTAAAGAAAGTAACAGCCCCAGGAAATGCAGAAACATAGCTCCATGATTAGCCATCCCCGGGACATCCTGCCACAGCCATTGGACCTAATTGCCTCATCCACCCTACAGTCCAGACATGGGACCCTCGGACTTCCATCTGGCCGCTTAAAGATTCTGCTCTTCCACAACGTTGGCGAACGACCATAGAACGTAATGGAGACTACGTACAAGAATAGGATATGGACACGATAAGTTGATGAATGTTGTCACCAAAGTCTGACTCTTAACAATAAACATGTTCTGATGAAGAGAATATGGGCATTACTTATTGAACGACCCTCGTAGTCCGGACAGTTAAGGCTTCCCTTTCCTATTCACTTTCATCATAGTGGGTTCAGCGTAAAAACATAATTTTCTGCTAGTTATTTCTAGAGGATGCATTTTATATGTCGCTGCCAGAAATAATGTCTTTAGCTCCTGACAGCGGAAATACAAGAGGCAAAGTGGATTTTAGTGTCACTTCTTCCACTGAGGGCAGAATCACCATCTCACTCGTAGGCTGCTGTTAACACAACAACACAAACCGTTGCGCATGGAGTGGTGCCGTGACCGGGAAGCACGAATTGCTGATGAATGGCGTATCTTTGTGTTCGGGGACAGCACTGCGGCGGATGACGACACCGGCGAGCACGACGGCGACCTGGTGTGAGGTCCCTCCTTCTAATGTTCTGGATAAGCACACCGGTGTTTACTCCGGACGTCACGGCGTGGAGAGTCATCGGGGATTGCACCAGGTCACAGTTGGCAGGGACTCAGGGAAATGTGACGGCGCGGGCCTCCTGTGTTACAACTCGTGCGACAGTATCGTGGGGCCAGCGCTCACCCACACGTGGGTCGGTTTTCTACGACGTGTCAGCGGTGTGCCGCTGCTGTGGCCGGCAAGGTGCCCCGATCAAACCGCAACAGAACACGTAACACGTGTGGGATCAGGTTGGACGTCGACCCTGTCCCAGTTCCAGTATATCGAGGAGCAATTTCAACAGCTGTGGGCCAACTTGACTCGGGAAACGATACAACGGCTTTGTAACGCTCATCCATACCGTATCCAGGTCCGACGGGGTGCAAAGTCGCAGTGGTAAGTGAGCTCATACTGCCCAATCCTTTGTCAGTTTTACTCGATTTTGTAATCACTGCAATATCACCACATACTATCTCAAAAAAAAAAAAAATGTCTCTGAGCACTATGGGAGTTAACATCGGAGGTCATCAGTCCCCTAGAACTTAGAACTACTTAAAACTAACTAACCTAAGGACATCACACACATCCATGCCCGAGGCAGGATTCGAACCTGCGACCGTAGTGGTCGAGCGGTTCCAGACTGTAGCGCCTAGAACCGCTCGGTCACCACGGCCGGCATACTCTCTCAACCCGTGAATATACGTCTCCCTTTGTGACTGCTTCTTTTCTTTTTTCAGGCAGTGTACATAAAATCGCACAAATTTAGAGTCGGGACACAGAAGCAGGTGATGGGTTTTTGTGTTTACGACAACTGAGGGACTGACTGAATGGACAACGAAATGAATAATAAAAAAAAAGAGATACAGCCTGTAATGACGTTGCTAACGTAAAAGGATTTTCAAAGCTTAGTTTTCCATCAGACTGAAGACAGTAATTTACAAGTAATCATTACTACCAAATCTGACTTACAGAAATGAAATCACTCAAAAACTGAGGATTAGACAGTGAGGAATGGAGGTATGTGTGTTGACACTTTCTAGCAGTGACACGAAAACAAACAAATGCGTCAAGGACCACACTGGAGTAGAAGACGCAATTCCGCCTGTAGTGGAAATGAAATGGGAGTGGATGGGACCTGCAGCCAGGTGGAAGATACAGTACGTGCACCAACTGAGTCCTTTGCGGGATTCCGAGAGATAAGCAGAGATCGATACGACGTCGTAATTGTAAGATGGATGGATAACGTTAGAAAGAACTCTGGCGCACTATTATATATAACAAATTGATGATGGTTATGATCAAATATGTTGAGGAGGAAGTCTGTAGTTCTGACAGTTAAAATTCTTACAAGAGGTATCTTTTTCCCCCTCTGAGACTATTACACATCTTACCTTCTGTGGAAGATTTCCTAAGACCTGAAAAACGCATTTCCAGCGATTACATTGCGACCGAGTGACACAATCAGCTGTTGAAGAGAGAGGGTGCCTTGTTCATCGAATCACACAAGACGACACAACGGAGGATTACATGACGGAAACAGTGTCCAGTGTAGCTGATATTGTCGCGTCCTCTAGTTTACTAAACGCTAGGATGGCTTCTGAACAACTTGGCTGGCTTACCAAAGTGCCCACACGTTCTGCACACAACGTCTCTCACTCGCTCGTGCACCGAACCGTTTAGTTAGGAGCATAATGCTTGTGTCGAACGTAATGACAGTGGGAGCGCCAGCTAGTTCTCAAAACGGGACGGCACTAGTTAAAAGTGTTGATATGGATACTACGCTCTATCCCTACGTCGCACTGCCACTAAAGGTGCGCCGTTTAACTGCACCCCAAAACATTTACATAGACAATGGTGAAAGGGCTCTACAATTCTGGTATTCGACCGAATTTATGAAGAGAAACTAAGGGGTACCCAAGACTCTATGTCCAGTCCAATAAATGGAATTAGGTGCGTCAGAAAAGTAAGTACCATTTGGAAATAAAACGTAAACAGGTAACGTCACAGAAAAACTACAAGTCGTAAACCATCTTTCTACATTGTTGCCACCATTTTGTAGGCACTTGTCATATCGTAATCCAAGTTTTCCTCATAGAACGTTACCGTCTATATTGTCAACTATGTTGAACACGTTCTTGGAGTATCACTAGTAGAGAGATCGCGACTGTACGAAGGCTTCGGCCAACGTCCTGTACCAGACGTATCTTGTTCGCAGTGTGAGTTTGAGCACTGTCAGGAATCAAAACGATACCGTTGATGAGCCTCCCGGGACGCTTGTTCCGCATTCCATGGAGCATTTTCGTAAGATTCTAACAGTACACATTTGCACTGTTTGTTTGATCTCGCGGTAAAAAAAATCCACCACTAGAATGCCGTGTCCATCCCAAAAGACTGCACGACTTTTCGAGGTGTAAAGATTTGCCTGACTTCAGTCTTTAATGGTGGTGCAGTGTGCCTCCATTCCACTGACTGTCGTTTACATCGAGCCAAGTCTCACCCCTGGTCACTTTCTAGCTCAGAAAATCAACATCTTTGATTTAAAGTGTCAAAAAGGTAAATCCACTTCCCACACGCTGGTTTTCGTGTTGCTCTCTACGACTTTTTGGCACCCAAAGAGCGCACAGTTTTCGAATTTATTTTTTCAGATACAATTTGATGAAGGAGTAAACTTGAAACATGCGGAAAGTCCTTAGAAAGACTGGATACTGTAATCTTACGGTTTTCTGTACGAAATAGTTCTTCATTAACCAAATATAGCCGTCCTTTTCGTCCATCATCGTGCACAAGATCACGTCCTCCATTGAACTGTCCTGTCCATCTCCTTACCACTGAACCACTCATCGCATTTCGTCCGTAAACATCACATACCTGTTGATAAATGGCGCCTGGTTTAGTGTTCTTCGATTACAAAAAATGTATTACTGATCTTATCTCACAAGCGCCGCAATTTTCAATCAAGTTTGCCAATCCATACAAGCACTGTACAGCTTAAACACCATCCGGAGAAATCCACACGGTGTCGTCTCCTTCTCCTTGCCTTAAAAGGACTGCCGCGCATGCATCCAACTGTGAATGCAGGGCTGCCGCAGAAAGGAACAGAAACGGAACTTTACTTCCAGAAGGACTGTGTCTCGATGAGAGAGAAACCTCAAGCAGCTGGTTAACAAACAGGAACAGAGAGAACCAAGAGCTGGTGTTGATGCGCTGCAGCCCCGTCGCTAGTTACGAGCTGCGAAAAGCTTTAGCATCGTGGGGTATTTTCACACATTATGATGTTACAACATGTTTAACAATTCCGCAAGCTAACTAGAGCCTTTAGAGACACGTTCGCTGAATTTCTAACACCGCGTGAGCCCTGGAGTCTCAGAATTCACACGGCATCTGTTACACCAGGCCGGTTTTATCAGCGCTACTTAACGCACTAAAGGGAAAAAACAGCGGAGCACTGGCTGTTGACGTCGCATTTAATTATAGTCCTTCCTTGTGGTTCAACAATATTCAAGACCCACTATTATCTGGACAAATCTCCACTTTAAGGTACTATGAAGTTCAGTATAAAACATCGGCAAAATACCTTTGTCTCGGTAGTAGATGTAATTCTGAATTCACTCCAGTTCCTCTTTCGTGCTCAGTTACGTGATCCCCTCATGTGCAACTGTCGTGCGTATCTTAATACCTTCCTCTCTCATACATCTCGCGAAATGACTAAGATGAGCGCTAAATTAGAGCTACTACAGAGGCTTACCGACATTCATTCTTCCCACACGACATTCGGAAGTGAAACGGGGAAGTGAGATCAGTTAGTGGTACCAGAAATGCCCTCCGCCACACACGCCATGTGCCTCGCGGAGTACTGACGTAAATGCAGAATAGCTTATGAGCAGAAACGTGGCCACGATTTGGGGCAGAACCAAATAACCTCATCAGTTGCAACCTTCAATAGACTTATTTCACACGAAACTTCATTATTTTATTGACTGTTATACAGAAACGTACCAATGAGAAAACATTGCAATCTGTCAGAATTCCACGGAGTAAACTTTTTTATTTTATCGAAATTAATTACCAAGAGATAAACTGTTCATCGCGGATTTTCCGTTGCCCAATATAGTATATCATGCCGGTTTACGTTACCGCTATTGGTGAATGACGCTTCGTCCCTAACCAGAACGCGTACAAAAAAATCTGTCATCGTCCCGTAATTTCTCTTGTGCCCAGTGGCAGAACTGTACACGACGTTCAAAGTCGTCGCCATGCAATTCCTGGTGCATAGAAATATGGTACGGGTGCAGTCGATGTTGAGGTAGCATTCTCAGCACCGACGTTTTTGAGGTTCCCGATTCTCGCGCAATTTGTCTGCTACTGATGTGCGGATTAGCCGCGACAGCAGCTAAAACACCTTCTCGGGCATCATCATTTGTTGCAGGTCGTGGTTGACGTTTCACATGTGGCTGAACACTTCCTGTTTCCTTAAATAACGTAACTATCCGGCGAACGGTCCGGAAACTTGGATGATGTCGTCCAGGATACCGAGCAGCATACATAGCAAACGCCCGTTGGGCTTTTTGATCACCATAGCCATACATCAACACGATATCGACCTTTTCCGCAATTGGTAAACGGTCCATTTTAACACGGGTAATGTATCACGAAGCAAATACCGTCCGCACTGGCGGAATGTTACGTGATACCACTTACTTATCCGTTTGTGACTATTAGAGCGCCATCTATCACAGAGCGAAAAAAGTGGTCCAACTAAAGCATTCATATTTCTTTACGTATTATATTAATGTGTAATAAAAAATGGGGGTTCCTATTTTAAAAAAAACCGCAGTTGATATCCGTATGACCTATGGCAGCGTCATCTAGCGGGCCAACCATAGCGCCATCTGGTTTCCCCCTTCAAGCTAGACGAGTATCGTTCTTTGTAGGTTTATCGTTTGATGCTTATTTCGTGAGATATTTGGCCCGGTCACTATCAATGGACCACCCTGTATAGGAAATTTATCAACTGATGTAATACTGTTAACAGCTATGGCAAAGACAGTCACGCTCAACACTACCTTGAGAGACACTATTTCCCTGCCCAAACCAGTCACAGACTTAATATCGAAAACAGAGTGGCGAGAGAAACGACGAAATAAATATGGAAAGACAATCAAATAGACCCCATTCATGAAGCTGCATGACGAAGATAAGCGTCCAAGTAATGTCTTTATTGTTTTAATTTTTAATCCGTGACGTGGCCTGTGTTTGGCTCTCAAAATAATTTAATTTTTTGTAAGTATCACGATTTCTTTATTATTCAATCATTAAACTGATGATGCATTTCAGTGAGTAATGTATGTCCGTATGTGGTTTAATTTATATATATAAAAAAAATAGAAAATAAACAATTTTTTCAGCCTTCAGTTGCAAGGTAATTTTTACTCGTTTACCTAGGTTTCGATTCCAGTAATGGAATCTTCTTCAGAACAAAACATTAAATTATTTTGAGAGCCAACACAAGCCATGTCACAGATTAAAAATTAAAACAATAAAGACAATAAAGACGCATAATCATAAGATTACGTCTGTCAAAATTAAAACCATGAAGGCGAACGTAGACGGAGCTACGCCGGCCAGAAATAAGAATCACACGTGAGCGGCACAAAATAATTTACTTTTTGTTCTGAAGAAGATTCCATTACTGGAATCGAAACCTAGGTAAACGAGTAAAAATTACCTTGCAACTGAAGACTGAAAAAAATTGTTTATTTTCTGTACATTTCACGGTTGCTGACGCGCTGCAGTATGTTAAAGATTTGTAAATGTCGTAGGCCTTTCCAATGTCAAAAGATATCTCAAGAAAATGATGTCGGCGCAGGAAAGCCTGTGGTATAGCCGCTTCCAGGTAGGCCAGGCTATCAATGGTGGAAACCACACTGAACGTGACTACAGAGCTGCCTAGAAGCTAAGATCCAGACAAGGCGGATGCTGACCATCCACTCCAAGGTCTTACCCACACAGCTACTGAAGGCAGCACTGCGATAACGACTCGGGCATGTGCGGTCTTTAACAGGTTTTAAAAGAGGAATTAAAATTGCCTCTCGCCACGAGCCGGGAAAGTGACATTAAAAAGGGCGACGAGGATTTTTTTGCTTCAGCCTAAGAGCTATAGTGAATCTTATTGTGGCCAGGGAATGTGTCACAAGTTGCAGACAGTGCAGAACCTAGCTCCAGAAAGTGGTTTGGGAGCAGTTTCGGAAAATTAGCAAATATCTGCGATCTTTATGGATCAGACTCCGTATCCCACGATGATAAATTCAGTATCACAAAGTTCATCTATCAAATGGACGAAGGATTCTATTACTGAACCACTACACAGAAATAACATTGAGTTTTCAACTAATACCACGTCATACGAGGAATTTACTAAAGAAAGTCTACTGGCAATAAGGTAGATTTCAGTTCATTCATCATTCTTTCCTGCAAAATATATTTTCGATAATCGATTTTTTAATTACTGTTGAATTATACAATACATTTCATTGTTCATTTATTGGCCACTTCTTGTATACTGAGCGTTCACTTGCAACTTGCCATTTTATTGCCCTCTACTCGCAACAACAAATGAATGCGGGAACGCTGTATTGGAACGTGAGTACAAAGTTGCCATTCCTCGCTGGTGAATACGCGCTTAAGCGCCTTACAGCAGTGGTAGCGCACAAGTATTGCCAACGACACTCCACTGCAGCCTCGCACACATTGCCGCTAGTAACCCAATCGCTTTGCCAAATCTTAACTGACAAACACGGGGAATAATCAATAGTAATAACGCACATATAACTAACAGAAGTGGCACCTTTACACCCGCGCTTTCTCCGCCGCAATACCTGCAATGTAAGCTCAGTAGCGGCGTCTTGCGTTGGATATTATAGCGGTGACACGAGTCACCATCCATACCAGGATACACCATCTGCAAACGAAATATGTAACACAGAAACCTTCAAATTTCATTTCTTGCGTAATAGTCATGTGCACGTCCCAATGTTGTTATTTTTCGCCACCAGCTATGGGCTACATCATATTTCCAAACTTGGATTCTTATATCACAATATCTGGAAACATCGTTGCAACAAGGGCGGCCTCGCCACCGCCGCGGCGGTCAGGGCTTCTGTGACAAGGGTCGTAGGTTACAGTGCCACGAGGTCATTAAAGGCAGAGCTCTCTCTGAATTAATGTTTCACTCTACAATGGAGCGTGTGAGTTGTTTTGAAACTTCTTGGGAGTTTAAAACTGTCTGATGGACCGCGACTCCCACCAGAAGGCCAGCTTTCTCCCGACTGAGCTATCCATGCACGACTCACGATCCGCTCTCATAACTTTACTTTAATCATTCCCTTTTCTCCTACCGCTCAAACTTCACAGAAGCTCACTTCCATATCTTCTGGAAGCTTACTAATTTAAGAGGACACTAGTTAATTTTTCCTCTCTATAAATTCTACAGAAGTGTAATATTCATATACATTCATCAGTCGAAAACAAATCCATCTGTCCATACGGAGTTCTACACAGTAGTCAGAGTTACTCACCCTTGTTCGTCATAACTGTACGTCTTTAGCCGAAATCATCGTACGTACCTGCAACAAAACGAAAACACAAAATTAAATACAAATGAAATTAAAGAATGTCCGAAGCATAGACGGAACATTAATATTTAATAACATTTCCAGAACGTCAATAAACGTTTTACTGCCGGATGTTAACCTAAATTTACATCAAACTAGAATAATAACGCCATCAGCAACTAGTGTAAGAATTAATGGAGGAACCTTCAACTTGTCATGCATCTTAGCAGAAGAAATACAATATTTCCAATTGTAGAATCACAATTTCTGAAACAAGGCAACAGCACCAATATGGTTTTTCTGAAATAACGCAGAACAGAGATTTTTGAATTACTGCAACACTATAAACAATATGATATTTAAAAATATTAAGAAATTGATAGCAAAAAACTAGAAATCATAAAAACTTAATAGCAATGTGTTTCCTGTAATAACTTTGCTGCCTCCATTAGGGCTGCATACAGATCATACCTAAGAGGAATGAGAGGCTATAGATTTGTAGGAATTCGACTTGCCTCGGCTGAGCTTTTAATGTATTTGTAGGCCTACGGTACATGCTTTTGGAAGTTAAACCCGAGACAACATGATGTGGTTTTGCTGGGGTTGATTGGCAGGTGTCGAATGGGGGTTATATCACACCGAAGTCTAATGCACAGTTAAGTGAAGAACGTAACATAAATACATCCTAAAGGAAAACCTGTTTCAGATAATTAAAAAAAAACCACCAGTGTTCGACAAGTTTCTACTGTCACAACATCTGTAATGGTCCACTAATTTAGTGCCATAACAACTTCGTTGGTTACGACACATGAAAATATAATAGCATTGGGATCAGAGTACAGCTTGAAAGCAATGGTATGCTACTGGCCGATCAGAAGTCAACTTTGTGTCGCGCACTGGAGTATGTAGAGTTCAGAAAACCAGGAAGGCACAAATTTCTCTACGTGCTAATGGGAGCAGGTAAGACTGCATGCACTTGAATACCGGATAGGCCTATACTTCGGTTTAGTTTAGGACTGTGGTCTTGCAAGAAAAATACAAATTTATGGAATAATGGACGAACTTTGTGATCGGATTCACGACTTCCTAGCGTCGTTCTTGACGGGCGAAACTGACTTGCCTAAAACTCCCTTCGCGGGACTCCAAAGGAGTGTTATCCGGCCGTTGCTCTTCGTAGTATTTATGAATGATGAGAGGTATAGCATCGGGAACTCTGTGAGGATGATGCTGTTGTGTACAGGAATAGTTCTAACGGCAGGTACCCAGCGAAGTGCAGAAAGACTTACAGGTGATCGATACTTTGGTTAGAGATAGGCAGTTGACTTCAATCGTACACGAGCGTTACGTATTCGCACAAACAGGTGAAATGACATATTACTGGCGTTCAATCGCATTAAATAATAAGAACTGATAGCTGGGGGTAATCTTCTGAAATAAGGACGACCAGATAAAACCAGTTGTAAGGGGAGCATAACCAGATACTTCAAGTGGAAGATTTCCTACGAAATGTCGTTCACCCACGGAAGACGTGGCTTACAAAAAATGGCTCTGAGCACTATGGGACTAAACATCTAAGGTCATCAGTCCCCTAGAACTTAGAACTACTTAAACCTAACAAACCTAAGGACATCACACACGTCCATGCCCGAGGCAGGATTCGAACCTGCGACCGTAGCGGTCGCGCGGTTCCAGACTGAAGCGCCTAGAACCGCTCGGCCACCAACGGCCGGTGTGGCTTACAGAACCGTAGGTATAAATAATACTGGTACTAGAAGTACCTTCAGTAGCTTGCAGAGTAAATTTTCCGGTATTCCTCGCCAGTCTGCGATCCGTACCAGGTAGGACGACTAGGGGAGATATCGGCACGATTCTTCACGGGTACGTTTACCAACAAGGAAACATCACCAACTTGATCTCATATTTTTAGGAGGAAAGAGTATATCAACAAGATAGCCTGAGCAATCGATCCCGAGCGAAAATCTGGGCCGTAATTCTGACAGTACGGAGTTACGACCTTCTGAATGTACAGCTTTTGAATTTCTCACGCGTCGGCTGTTTTCACTCGCTCCGCCCACTGCATCCGCTTAACTCTGGCATACCAACGCATTTTCCGTAATGTGTAGTACCAAGGCGGGGGGAGAGGTGGTAAGGGATTACTTTAACGCCAGCACAAAAAAACTAAATAAAATCAAATTCCGTTATTTGTCGTTAACTTTCCATACTTTTTAAACAGGCATTGATGTAAAAGTCTAGTCGAGAACCTAAAAATATCTTTGAGCACAATCTTAGGGATACCAACGCATTTTCTGTAATGTGTGCAGAGAAGTACTTTCAAAGCACGACAAGAAAGTTAAAAAAAATACAGATTTCGTTTCATTCACAACACGCCTTTTAAAAACATATAGACCTGTAAGAAGGATCCTGAATCTGAAAATATGAATATGACATTTGTTGCGAAAAGTCGTATTCCCTAGCAAGACTTAAATTTTCGGGTTGAGTTTTACTGAAAAATTTAAAATAATTACGGAATCTGGCAAAAGAAATAATTAAAAACAATAAATATTTCTGTCAAAATTTTAAAATATAAATTACATGAGTACATGACTTTCGTACTGCGGCGGTTAATGCTCCAATGCGAAGTACTGTATAGCGGAGAGAGTAAGAGGTTCGTATTCATGACAATGACGAAACAACAAGCGCTAGTGCTTTGTTCTGATCTATTACTGGTGCCGAAGATCTCTTTGCTTTGAACACTTTCATGTTGCGTTTCACAAATGTCGCTATTTAGTAATGAACATCGCTGTTGTGCGTTGTTTTCTTTGAACTGAAAAGTTGACGCTGTCAAAATCGAGGTGCCTTGTTAAAAATGGTTCAAATGGCTCTGAGCACTACGCGACTCAACTTCTGAGGTCATCAGTCGCCTAAAACTTAGAACTAATTAAACCTAACTAACCTAAGGACATCACACACATCCATGCCCGAGGCAGGATTCGAACCCGCGACCGCAGCGGTCGCTCGGCTCCAGACTGTAGCGCCCAGAACCGCATGGCCACTCCGGCCGGCGAGGAGTCTTGTTATTCTTCAACGTGTTTCGCATGATTACACTGGAAGTCGAACATCAACAACTCCAATTCAAAGTAATTCTTCAGTTGCTAAGGTTTATTCATTTTCATTTTTAGATATAGTATTGAACATATATGTGCGTGACGTTGACATATTACGCACTCTTGTCGCGCAAAACAACAAAACAACGTTTTCTCGAGTAAAGTTTCAAAACACGTTCGACAGACCGACAGACGTGTGTAACCCCTCCCTCATCTTCCTTCGGGAGAAGGAAAGTTCCAATCTGCGTCCGGCCATCCAGATTTCGGTTTCCTGAAATTTTCCTAAATCGCTCCAGGCAGATGCCGGCCAGTTCGGTTCAAAAGGCACGGTCGATTTCCTTCTCCATTCTTGACACATGGCGGAATTGTGCTGTCTCTAATGATCTCGGTACCGACGTGCCGTTAAACCCTGATCTCCCTTCCTTCCCTCATCTTTCCTCGCCTTGTCACTCCGGTGTACAGTATGTCGCGCTCGGGTACTAGGCGGCTGACAAACGACATGTGCGTGCCAAGTTTAAAAGGTCGTAACTGCTTACTATCAGAATTGAGACCCTTATTTTCGCTCGGGATCGATTGCTGGGGCTGTTATCTTACGAGCGTGCTCTTTCCCGTTAAAATACGAGGTCAAGTTGTTGAAGCTACCTTGCAGGTGCGAAAGAGTTATGCGGACGCTGATCCAACTCAAGCTATAGACGTTGCTGGAGGATCATTATGCAACGCGGGGAGATTTACAGGTAATCGGCAATTTTTTTTATGAGACAACGAGTGGAAGGAGGGTGGATCGTAGTGAGTGCTGTGACAGCCAACTGCAGAGCCGGAGGAATAATTCATGAACCCTGTGTTCATCTTAATCGCGAACTCCGTGGCACCTCGTAGACGTTTCTGCCTCGGCGGTTTACGCAATACATTCGCTCTCCTAGCTGCTATTTAGTATCTCCCGCGAAACGAGAAATTCTCTCTCTGACTCCAATCTGCAACGGCCACAGCTTACTATTTGCAGCTCTGAAACAGCAGCTGTTTTATCCCAGGACAGCAATATCTGGAACCTGGTTTGCACCGGAAAGAATAGCATCGAACATGAGCAAACAAACGAACGAGCATTCTCAGCCAAATCGCCAGTGTTCGCCACCACCCGCTTGTCTCTGTGAACAAGCGTTTACACTAGAGGGAACAGAAGAGAACCCGAGCTACATGAATACTGCTCGTCAGTCTGGGATCCGCACCAGATAAGACTGATAGAGGAAACAGGGAAGATGCAACGAATATCAGCACGGTTCTTTACAGGTTCACTTAGCAAGCGAAAAAGCGTCAAAGAGATGCTCTGCCAACTCCAATGGCAGAGGTTGCCTAACAGGCGTTCCGCTGTTGGGGTTGTTTGGGGGAGGAGACCAAACAGCGAGGTCATCGGTCTCATCGGATTAGGGAAGGATGGGAACGAAAGTCGGCCGTACCCTTTCAACGGAACCATCCCGGCATTTACCTGAAGCGATTTAGGGAAATCACGGAAAACCTAAATCAGAATGGCCGAACGCGGCATTGAACCGTCGTCCTCCCGAATGCGGCATCACGCTGTCGTTTACTGTAAAAAGTTCCGGGATCGTAAGTCTCCTCCTAAATACGTCTCGCGTAAAAACCACGAACATAAAATCGGAGAGATTCTGCCTGTCACGGAAACTCTGATTGTTCTCCCCGAGTACCAAGAGCGATTGGAACAGAAAAAGGGGGATGTGAGATTGGTACACAAGGTACCCACTACCAAACACCGTGGGGCAGCTTGCGCAGATGTAGATGCAGATGCGAGCGCGCTGTTCTTGACGAAGTAAGCAAAACAGAGTAGGAAACGAAGCATTTAGACGTCGTAGTTTCTACCTATACCTGAGATGCGTGGAGGTAATGCGTATTACACAGAACTGCAGCTCCAGCATTGTTTAGCGCTATGTCAAAACATTGCACATATTCGTATTAAAGCTGATGTTTTTCGCTGGCTCTTCATTACGTATGAGGACGAAATTTAAAAGCAGAACACCAATTACCGATGACCAATATAACCTGAGAACGCTTGGCATTTACACTCTTTTTATTAGTAATCGGAGAAATTTAAGTTACTCATTATTTCGAATGTCAATAGCTGCTATATATCACTTTTTTTTTTTTCAAGCCTGCATTGAGATATGCGAAACACTTCGAAGATGTTATTAATCTACTTAGAAGAGTGATAATGTCAATATAGTACGATTAAATAATCGCAAAATACACTGTTCAAAAGACTTAGGGGAACAGTATGTTAAATCTATTTTGGTACAGGCGGTATCAGTTATCTTATTGCACGGCTCGAGATCTTCGCTTTCAATATAGACAAAAATTAAAATCATTCGCCACGTGTTGGCTGTGTTACTTCTTACATTAGCAGGTGACCCCTCAGAAGGGAGTGGGTACCGGCGCCCCAGTGTTTTCAAGTGAGGTACATACACACCCGTTGTCATTTGCGGACGTTATAGTCAACCAAGCACATCCAATGGGACATCTTAACGCAGCGCAAGTTGCAAGGGCGGTCCTTCGGTCGCGCTGCTGCAGATGTCAATGTCTCTCCATGTATCGTCCACAGGTTGTGGACAAGTCCCCGATGCGTTACAACTGCACGTGAAGTCCGCTAATCGGGCATCTCTGTGCTGCGGCGTCGTAGGGATATCGCAAGAGCACTGCGAGTCTATATCAGAAGGTTCACGGGTGCCGCTGTGTCCGACCAGACTCTGATGAACGGGTTAGCAGAAAGAACTTTACGACCCAGACATCCTGGTCCAGTACCCCGCTTGATACGACAACACCTTGCAGCTCGCCTTCACTTCTGCCGTTCCCACGTCAACTGGCAACTTCGTCACATGCGAAAAGTGTTATCCATAGACGAGTCCAGATATACTCTAATGCCAGGACCCCCATGGCGGACATCAGCAGGGATGCTTTGCGAAGCCTCGACACTGAAGTAGCGGAATGGCCGGCGGTGAGTCCTGACCTAAGCCCCATAGTGAACACGTGGGACATGCACGACAGGCGTGTTCGTGTCCGTCCCCAAGAACTCACGTGGGCTCTCACTGAAGAATGGGAACGGATAGCACAGGCTGACTTTCGTAGACTTATATGGATCGTGGCACCGTAGGTGTCAGCAGAGTTAAACGCTCAAGGAGAACACATACGTTACTGAAGCTCTCAGAGGACAATGAAAAGCACCCAGGGCGACGGGATGAATGATTGTTTCTACTTTGTTTTCGAAATGTCAGACATTTCCGTTCTTTTTATGTAAACGATCGAGGATGTAGTAATGTTTTGTATGTACGTAATTTGTGAAAGATGAAGGTATAATTTCGTAACGTGATCAGTCTCTCATTACTGTTCAATGGAGTATGGAAGACGCCTAAATTCATCTTCCCCTGATTCTTTTGAGCAATGTATACAGGTATATACGACCAGTCACATAGGTCACTTGATAAAATCTGTTGTATAGTTAGTTGGAGGGCAGATACCGTTATCCCGAGAAAAAAATTTTTATTTCTCATCATATGACACATCGGTCATGTGATTCCAGCTACCACGAACGTAAGTAGCAAGAATGTTCAAGTCTTTCGTATATTTTTAATTGCAATCAGCATAATGGATAGATATCCGAACTTGTTCTGTTTGAAGGAGATTTACTGTCTTTTTCATTTTTAATAGAAATAATTACAAAAATTGCGCTTACTCACTTCGTTCCCAGCAGATGCAAGCCTGTAATAAATTTATCGCCATTCTGTCGCCTCTGAGTGCTCCGGGGATTTTGTAGCGTCACATTTCTTTTCCTTCGACATTTGTTCTTTTGATCTCTTGACTGCGAGAAGCAGCTATGATATCGACATTCTTTTAGCAACGACTTTGCACACACTGCGTAGAACTTCACAGCTCACGCAACCGATATCAACGACAAAGTTAGACAAGATTGCGGACAAAAGCTTAGTGCACTGATTAAGAGCAAGCAGAGAAGACGCGAACTTGCTTCGATAGTTTGCGGAACACGAGCGAGCAATCACGAATGCGAACCGAACACTGCAAAATGCAGCGTACCGTTTACGCTAGACACAATTCTCGATCGCGGATGCCCGCTGGTTTACGTTTGGCTCCGGTGTAGGACAGGTTCCGCAGACTGCACGCCTGCGGGTGGTACGTGTTCGCGCTGACGACGTAACGCGGGCTCTCCCGTCTGCTGTCTGTCTGCTTTCTCCACGCAGCAGAGAGCCGTGTTCCGTCATTGTCCACGGTGCTTCACGGCGAGATGTTACGTTGCTGCATGGGAACACGTCTACCAATCTGTTACAGGTCCGGTACCACAATGAGTTCTGCACTCGCCGGACAAAGTATCGGCCACCTGTTAGCAGAGTATACTAGACAGCTTTAGATGGCGCACGCCTGATACCGTGCGGCTGTGTGTCTCTCCTAACCTGACGTACACATGTCAGAGAAGCCGTGTCCATGCATAGGACCGGGTATTAAGAACAACATGGAGATGTGGGACGGTGGCAGAAAGGCGTTGTCGTGTCTGAACGTCCCCACGACCACATCCTCAGTGAACTTACCCGATTTGTAGCTCTATCGACTCCAATTGCCCAACGTGTCCGCAACGAAATATTTACCACTCGCAGGCGTGTAGAACGGCGTAAGCACAGTGGTGCTATAAGCATCCTTATGGACAGTGACAGGAGACGCGTTATTCGCATTTCTAAAACAGACTGAAAATGCAGCTGCCAGTGGAGGCAGGACCACCTCAACCAGTTTCCGATCCAACAGTGTGAAGGGAACTGCCCGTAATGGACATTTAGAGTCTGGTATCTCGAATGAGGTAAATACAGCCGCTTGGAGGCGCCTAGTGTCTTCGGACGAGACGCGACTTTGCCTCTCTCCAGATGGCGACTGCCCAGTGGGCTGCTTACCCAGCAGTATGTGGAGGGTGCAGTTGAGACCAGAGGTAGCTCTGCGATGTTTCGGATGTGTTTTTCGTGTCACCATGACGCAAGTCCACTTACTCAGGTTACCGTACACTTCATCTACGATTATTCGTAGACAAAGTGTTATCCTTTCTTTTGCATCTTCATCATGAGTCTGCTGTACACACACTCGTCTCCCAGAATGACGACACATGTTCCCCAAGGGCTGCACAAACACGTTCCTCGTTTGACGAAGACTGAGACAACCCAAGCACCTGAACTGACTCACTAAATCACCCATCTTAATTCCTTAGGCAATGCGTGCGGATGAAACATAACCAACATCATCCTCGCAATTTGGAAGCCCAGCGAGATCAAGTCAACACAGAGTGCGCTCACTTGGATATGGCACTCTTTGACAAACTTGCGGGCGCACTACTTCGATGAATTTAGACGATTACAAGGGCTAAAGCCAATGTTACACACTGAGTCACTGTGATACGAGCCAACAGCTACTAACTGAAACGACGTAACATCTTGCCCACTGTGAATGTTTTGTAAAAGACACTACGAGGTAAAAATTCCCAGACGCCAATACCTGTTTGTACAGAAACTTCACACACACAGATAGAACTGGAGGACGGGGTTAGGGGAGGGAACTGGAGAAATTCTTACTGTGAAAATAGTTTCTGCATTGTCTTGGTCGTCAGGAATTGACAGCGACGGATTTTAGAGGTAAAGTAACATAGGGTAACATCTGGAGAAGATACTAAACCTGAATGGCCAACAGAAGCCGCTAAAATTATCTATACGACCGCTCCGCAGGGTATAATGAGCACTTAGACCGCTACCAAAGAAATATTTCTTCAGTAACTGATTCTTCAGTTCCGTTCAAGTAGGTTCTGAAAGAATACATGGCCATAACGTACCTGCAATCCTCCTAGTTTATATTATCAACTAGAAAAATAACAATATAATGCCTTATTAAACTGCACTTTACGCAGAACAAAAATCTGTTCCCCCTCATGACAACGGCAATTTCAACGTACCCATCAGCTCTACCTGGAAGGTAAATATTGTACTGACAGTCTTTATATTCACGTTAACAGCTAGCCGATTCTCGGCGATAAATGCTATAAAATCACCGTAGCTGTCAAGTTAATCCATTTGTTTCGTCCGCCCAGAACACTGCACTGCAGAAAAGTGAGTGCAACTTTACACCTCTGTCATTAGAAAGCCTTCGCACGGTTAGAATTACGTACATTTTTTACTGTATTCTTTTTATGAATCGTAGTGTCACCTGTTAATTGCTCAATATCCAATAGAACAACAGAACCACCGACAAAATTTATCGAGATTTATTCATTAATTAGAGTTCCTGCACGAATCGCAAAGTATGGATTTTGTGCAATCGAGGCGATAGGTCCGCTACACGAGAGAGGGGGGACGAGGCGACGGACAGAGAGAGGTGACGGACAGAGAAAGAAGGGAAGAAAGAGGGGGAAGAAGAGGAAGAGGGAGAGAGGTGGAGGGAAAGGAGGATGGGGAGAGGGGGATGAAGAGTACGACGGAATGGGGGGAGGAGGGGATGGACAAAGAGTGTGGGATGAGGGGAGGTGGACAGAG
This sequence comes from Schistocerca serialis cubense, assembly GCF_023864345.2. Classification (NCBI taxonomy): domain Eukaryota; kingdom Metazoa; phylum Arthropoda; class Insecta; order Orthoptera; family Acrididae; genus Schistocerca; species Schistocerca serialis. Next base: position 32,322,142 of record NW_026047583.1, on the reverse strand, counting down.
AAAGGGGGAAAGGGGAGGTGGACAGAGAGATGGGGGAGGCGAAGGAGGAGATGGACAGTGAGAGAGGAGAAGAGGAGATGGTCAAAGTGAGGGAGGAGGCGAACGAGATGTTTGCATAAATGTGACATACACATGTAGGGCGAAGCTGTGGATAAACAGCTTGAATTAAGAAGTCACAGTACGGACCAATATCACAAAACCATACTTAAGAGCAATACACAGAGAAACAGGAAACTTTAAAGCAAAGACAGATGACGTTCAAAATGGCGACCGAGTATCGTTAATGTAGTCTCTGAATTGCCGTTGCTGTACCGCTGAAGATCACAACCTGAATTTATTAGAGTGCACAAATATGAAAACAACTTAGATAATAGTACACAAAGAACTCTAAATTGTCGATAAATTCTCACTGCAATTAGTTCTAAGTTCACTGAACTATGAAACGTGTAAATGTATAAGTTCACTGAACTATGAAACGTGTAAATGTATAAGTTCATTAGACTTTGTCAAAGGGATCTTTATTGGTACCTTCAGGTTAAGCTTACTACCTGTCTGGTTCATTAATTTGTTAGATGAAGGAAAAACTTAACAATGTATGCTACCATGTTTAATGACTTTGTATTCCGAAAACCGAAATTTACAAATATTAGTTTTGTGCAATGTACACTATAAGTTAAGCACAATTTAATTTTGCCTCGCTTCTGAATTTTGTACTTCATTGTACTGGCCACTGCCACAAGCCACCTGAAATAACATAAAGACGAGGATCAGAGCCCAGCTATCCCGCACTAAACACGGCAACGTCCGAGATGACAATACAATGTGGTGTAAACGTATGAGGAAATATTGCAGTTTCAACGTAGTGACCCAGGCGGGTACTGTGGGCCTAATGGAAGATAGTATTGGCCGTGGGTCGTCCTCGCAAAAACTACTGCCTATCTACATTACAGGTGAGACGCCACAACTTCCAACTGCTGACTGACTTCTTGAAACAGCAGACATCTGGCGTACGTGCGTCGTACGCTCTTGGGTGCAAGGCAATTGTGCGTTTGCGTGCAGGTGCTCGCAGACACGCTACGTGACAATCCGCTGCTGCTGCTCTGCGCTACTATTACACTCTGCAAGCTAGCCCAGGATATGTAGTGGAAGGTATTTCGGGCAACACAAACTTCCCCT